>NC_061095.1:29333804-29392660 GCF_015104395.2 Macrobrachium nipponense | reverse complement strand
CAATTCAAATACAACCATCCATGATATATCCAAAAATAACCCAATAGCATCCTAACTCTCACAATAAGGCTGAATGATTTCATGGCAAGGTAAAGTCCTGAAACACAAACTGATTCAAATACTTTAGCTTATATTTTGAAATTTTTCTTTTTTTAAATTTCATTCACAATGTTTGAATAAAACTCAATTTTCCATTATTATTCTCAATAATTTTCATATTCATGGTCTTTAACAAACTGATTCCTTGCTTAACACAAATTAATCCAGAATGGACTCCCTACCCTACCAATGAAGGAACATTATTGTTATTTCATATATAAAGGTCCCCCAAGAGAAAACTACCTTAGATATACACTTGACTCTCAATGTCCTAAGAACAGTCAATTTGTCTGGATAAGGACCAATTCTGGTGGACAAGCATAAATATAATCTCACCCTGATCATCACTTCAGTTTCTGGATTCAAGATATAGAGACAGGCCATCCAACCTCACCTTCCTTTATGTCAAAATAGCAGTCAAATGGAAAAATGACAAAGCCATGTTAATCAACAAATATCAGTCCTGATCAGACTAAAACTAAGATGATTCATATAGAAGGAAACAGGAAAGAAATCCAAGCCACTTAAATCCAAGTTACAAGAATCTGAATCCAGAAATTGTGTGTATTAATTAATCCCTTGCCATCAAACACACACACACACACTTACCTTTTAAAACTCTGTCACATAATGCAGTGACAGGGATTTTCTCTGTGATCCAACCCTTCAGTTCTTGCATCAGTAAGGACCCACATTCAGGATCTTCATAAGTAATATAACTTTCTGATGTTGCATTCAAAAGACACAAATTACCTTTTGCTTCTCTATATAATTCTTGAGGCTGGAAGTCCCTGAAAAATAAAAAGTTGAATTATTACACAATCTCAAAGGATTCAGTCTTTATTTAACATTATTATCTAGCTCATTTTCTCCCTGCAGAATTGTCAATTATCTGCATCATTCTAATAATTTCCCACAACTGTTCTTTTTTGGCTTTTTATTTGAATGGTGGTTTTGTGACAAAGTAAGTTACATATTTTGTCATTTATCCATAGATTTCTGCTGTTCTGCAATTACTGTACATAAACAATATTCTAGTGTATTTTTCAGTGTTTTGACATGTATTTTCAACTTTTTTCAAGTTCTGGTGTTGGTTTACCTGTACTAGTTCCTGCTGCTAACTAGTTAACCCTTTGAGATTCTGATAATTATTGTTGTAATTCATTTTTCTGCCATAAATTGTAAAAGAGCATCATAATAATGAAACCTGAATGTGGTATGTAGGATGCTTCTTGTTGTCATGGAAACCAGTAGTATAAAATCTAATTTATGAGAGATTTTTTTCTAAAAAACACAAACTATTACTCCGCTCAGTGAATTTACACCATTCAAGAATATTGTTCAGTTTTTGAATGTGCTTTGTGGTATCACACATGGGGCAAATAGTAGTAAATTTCATACCTTTGAAAAGACAATTTATCATACTTTAAGACAGTGTAAACAGAAATTGGACATTGGTTTCCTCTAATTAACTTTTAATTACTTAAAAAGTAATAAAAATTTTTCTTTATGGTTAACTTTTACTAATGATATCGATTTTTTTTATTGTTACCTTTTTAAATATCATCAAAAACTTCAACTCTCTAGTTTTAAAATAATACAAAATTCACTAACATAGAATGATGAATAATGTTACATTTTAAATATCATCAAAAACTTCAACTCTCTAGTTTTAAAATAATACAAAATTCACTAACATAGAATGATGAATAATGTTACACAGCAATCAAAGAAAATTATTACTAATCAGCTTCACTCAGCCATTTTAGTGAGTGTTCTGGGGTAGACTGATCTTGACCCCAACAATATCCTCAACAGGTAAGAGTGTGATTAACTTGGTAACATTCAAAGGTTAGATTTTCACCTGCGTTATCCTCCTGCATTTACTCCTGTGGTTTATTGTTAGTGAAGAAAAAGTTTCTGTTCATGTACAATAGTCATATTTTGGGCGATATCAGGTATTTTATTATAATCTGTATTTTTGATAGAGTAGTCGCTGTTTCGTCCTCAAAGGAGTGTTGGTGTGATGGTTTTATATAGGCTAGTTTATCAGTAATGAAACATGCTAAAACTATTCGAGGCTTAGCAAAAATGTCTGTTTTGCTATGATTTAGTATCCTAGCCTATGTGTGTATGCATGTGCATATATGTGTATATGTATGGGTTTATAAACCACTTTATTGAAAAAATGTAAAAAATTACTTGACTCGGTAAATAGTAACTTGGTTATGTAGCCTAACTAAGCGATTGGGCTACATATTAAGTTTTTGTTGGTAATAAGTCAAAACCTAACCTTATATGGTAAGAATAGATTATACCAAGGATACTAACCC
Organism: Macrobrachium nipponense; assembly: GCF_015104395.2. Lineage (NCBI taxonomy): Eukaryota > Metazoa > Arthropoda > Malacostraca > Decapoda > Palaemonidae > Macrobrachium > Macrobrachium nipponense. The sequence continues at coordinate 29,390,228 of NC_061095.1, read as the reverse complement.
AAGTCTTATAGAAATCTTGCTTAAGTTAGTAAATAGTTAGACATATATATGTGTATATTTATGAGTGTATGGGTTCAGAAACTACTTCTATTAAAAAATTTCAAAAATTACATGACTCAGTAAATAGTATCTTGGTTATGTAGCCTAACTAAAGTAAACAGTAACTTGGTTATGTAGCCTAACTAAGTGATTAGGCTACATGTTAAATTCTTCTTGGTAATAAGTAAAAACCTAACCTCATTCAGTAGGAATACATTATACCAATGATACTAACCCAAGCCTTATAGGAAACTTGCTAAGATTAGTAAATAGTTAGTCATAAACTAACTTGAATAATATTGGGTGTTGTTATAATCAAAATTAAAACCTAACCATAACCAATACATAAGGACTAAGTTTAAAGTAATATAAAAATAAACAAGGCTTCAAAGGTAATTCAAACCTCAAAAGGTTTGAGTTAACACAGATTTAGGCAGATCTAGGTAATAACTGCATCGAGTATTTATATGAAAATTACAATTCTCTTAAAAGTAATTGAGTTGCTATTTGAAATTTAACAATTGTTGTTGGGGGTTGAATTTAACCACAGGGACTGGTATCAGAAACAGAAAAATGACATTTGACACCCCAGTCCCTAGTGGCCTCTGTTTTTACAGGACTGTTCCTTACAGTCCATGTGGAGTTAGTATATAGAATTGCCTAAATAATTTACAGAATATACTAGAAATGTACATTTGTAGTCAAACTGACTTATAAAATGATATCTACTACTCGTTAATATTTACGGTTTTCCAGTATTAAAAATAATTTGCACTAAAATAAAAATTTTCTAATAACTTGGTTTTTTCACTACAGGGCCATCATGAGAAATGGCCCTCAATCAAAATGTGCCGAGCTGGTTGCTCGGTGCAATTTTTGCCAGTGGTCACTGCACACACCACCTGCCATAGGCATAGTCCTTGTAACGATCAGGGCAAATTTGTTCCTGATATATGCGAGCATTGTAGCATGCTCTTGGCAGCAAGCTTTGAAGATGAAACTGCTAGCTTTAGACTGTCTCAATGGGTCCTAGGGTTTAGCAAAGGTGAAGAAGGGGAAGATTATATCTATCCGGCAAAACTCCGGAAGCATAAATTTAAACCCTTCTCTGACGTTCCATATTCGGGCCCAAAACCCAATAACATCAGTCACCACTATCCCCCAGGTACATCCTGGGGAGGAATTAGAGGAATCTTCACCTACAGGTGGTGTTCAAAGACCTTGAGATAGACATTGATACCGAAAGAACCTTGCTGAACCCAGAAGGATCAGGGACACAGATGTCAATCAGCCATGGGAAAAACATGTAGAAGAAATTCAATCTCCCATGCAGCTTTCAGAAACAAATCAGGATCCTTCCCCCAAAAGGGATATAAGGATCCACCTGAACCCAATGGAAATAACAGCAAATTGAGAGGCTTATAGCAATTCACTCAGGACTTCTGCCCCCTGGGGAACAGACAGCTGCAGCTCAGCTGTTGATGTACAATCAAGTTTCGCAAGCTCCCCCAAAGGGGATACACAGTTTGCAGTATTAGATCCCTTCCGCAAGGAAATAATGAATGACATCAAATATTCTTTTGCTGCTGAAAGGCAACAGATAACGGACATACTGAATGATACACCAAAATGTATATGTCCTGCATCTTGCAATAGAATGGGGAGAATTGAAACCAAATCTGCCCAAACAAGAGTTAAGAGTGCAAACCCAACTGGAACCAACAAAATGGCCAGTTCTGGTTATGAGTCTTATAACCAAAATCTAGCAGAGACTAAAATCCTACTCTGATGTTGAAACCCTTAGTGAGTTGCCTCAATGTGTATTTTCTCTCAGGATGGTATCTTATTAATGAGAGAAAGACCATGATAGAAGTAGTACTTGTTGAATTTAGGGACAGGTCAGCCTTTCCTAACACTGCGCCAGACGTGGAGAAGCCTGAAAAGGAAGCTGTTCTCCTAGCTGGCAATTTGGCATGAAGCGCTGTAAATGAAACTCTTCACCAGGTAAATGGGACAGGAATTTCTAGTGCCATTATGAACAAGACTCAGGTGGCTCACCATGTACCACCAGCCATCTGCCCCTTCACATTTAAAGTCATAAACCATGTGAAAACACATTTTCAAAATTATGTAGTAACCAGAAAGCGTGAACCATTGGCAGAACTAAAACCATTTGCTTTGGCTATCCCGGTTTCAGAAAACTCTACTGAAGAATGGGCAACGCTACAAATTCTCTTTGAAAGCTTCCCTAGATATTGCAACTCAGCAATTTGGTACTCCAATGAGAAGGATTTTAGATGGTACATTAGCATCGGAATTTTGTGCTAGGACCCACCTCCTTAGGGTCTTAACCACTTCCTCGCTGTTAGAAGTAGCCACAAAAAGGCTTCCAGAAGAATCTAGGATGATTTTTGCTGTTGTGGCTAAAAGCCTTATGAGAACATTATGGGAAGCTCTCTATGAATTTTTGGACTGGCGCATAAAAGCGCGAATGGAGGTACTGGAATACTCCAACAAGTCGCTTCCCAATGAGACTACCCCATTACAGTCTAATGCCTTCTGCCGAGATCTGTTTGAGGAGTCTATTGTGACTCAAATAAAAGAACAAGCACGTCAACAAAAGATTTCAGGAAACAAAAAAACAAAAACAGAAATTTCCCCTTACCAAATCCAAAAAAGGCATGCTTTGATCAAAAATCATATAGGCCTCCATTCACTTCCAATAGCTCTCCTCATACGCAGGTAGGTAGTCAGAAGGGACCGCACCCTCAAAAGGGACAACAACCTGCACAGCAAAAAGCATATCCTTTTCACAAGGTCCAAAAACCAGCTTATAGAGGAAAAGGAAAAGCAACACCTGGATTGCCTATTAAGGGAAAAGGCAGAGGTAGGGGGGATCCCAATAGGAATTGTAATTGTTTGGTCGGGGGTCGACTTCAGAAGTTTCAAATGGAATGGAAGTCTTCTCCTTGGGGACACAGCATCATTCTTAATGGACTGGGGTGAAAATGGTCTCATCCCCCTCCACCTTTGAAAGGGTTCTTTCAAAAACTGGACCCCTTTATGAAAGATTACGTGCCGAAGGCCCTCTTAAAAGGAGCCATAGAGAAACATTCTTACATTTGGCACCAGGCATGTCTCTTAGTGTTCCCAAAAAGGATTCTTCAGAACGAAGGATGATCCTTGACCTGTCAACATTGAACAAACACATTGTTTTCCAAAAGTTTCAAATGACTACCGTTGCCCAAGTACATTCTGTCATTCCAAAAAGGACCTGGACAGTTTCTATAGATCTGAAAGATGCATATTGGCATGTCCCTATTGCCGTTCCCTTCCGCCCCTTCCTAGGGTTCCGGATAGGAAAAAGTACATACAGATTCAAGGTCATGCCTTTCGGGCTATACATTGCCCCGAGAATTTTTACAAAATTGGTGACAGTAGTTGTTCGGGAACTCAGGAAAGAAGGAATACATGTGATAGCTTATTTAGACAACTGGTTAGTCTAGGGAGCCACAAGAAAATTGTGCCTGAAAAACCTAGGAACAGTAGTCAATAGACTCCAGTCAAAAGGCTTTTATTATAAATTGGAAAAAATCCCGTAACACACCCAGCAGGCATTTTCAGTGGCTAGGAATGTGTTGGGATACAGTTCATGGCCTTCTGTATCTTCCCCTCAAAACTCAGAACAGAATAAGGAAAAACCTCAAAAGGTTCCTGACACAGCCTATTGCTTCCAGACATCAATTAGAGCGCATGATGGGTCTGCTACAGTTTGCATCTATAACAGATCCAATACTCAGCTTACAACTGAAAAACGTGAACAAATTTTGGATGTCACATGCAAGAAGAAGGATGCGAAACAAATCTCACAAAATGATAAAAAACTTGGGGAGATACTTCGGCCATGGCCACAGAAGGAATCTCTGGCAAAACAGTTCACCCTGACTCCTCCATCTGTAAAAGTAACAATACACACAGATGCCTCGTTGACAGGTTGGGGAGGACATTGGGAGGATCGTCAGGTAGCGGGGAGGTGGTCAGCTACTCTAAGGAATTGTCATATCAGTTTCCTAGAGCCATCTCATATCAATTTCCTAGAGCTGATGGCTGTCTTTTTGTCTCTTAAGAAACTCAAACTTTTGGAACAGACACACATTCTGCTGGTCCTAGACAATACGACTGCAATGTCTTGCATAAAAAAATTGGGATCACGCTCACCTCCTCTCAATATGGTAATGTTAGCCATTCTTTGGATGGCACAGGAAAAGAAATGGCATTTGTCTGCAACTCACCTTACAGGGTTGCTCAAAGTAATAGCAGACTCTTTGTCAAGAAACACGACAGCCTCAACAGAGTGGTCATTGGACAACCACTCCTTTCAAATAATATACAACCTACTTCCACAACCAGAAGTGGACCTGTTTGCCACATACGAGAATCACAAACTCCCAGTATACTATATGTGTCACCGAATGTGGACAATCAAGCAATAGCGAGAGATGCTTTCCTACAGTACTGGAACAACTGGAAGACGATTTATCTTTTCCTTTCATTGTCCCAGATTTTGAAGGTTTTAAACAAGCTCCTAACCCTTAAAGGAACAGCTTACCTAATAGCCCCAAACTGGCCAAACAGGCATTGGTTCCTACTACTTCAGCAGCGGGCGAAGAAGTCAATTCCATTACCATCCGCTGTACTATCCCAGATAGTAGGAGGCAAAGTCATTTACGCATCCTCCTTTCTAAGCCGAGACCTTCACTTGTGGATTTTTAAAATATAATCTACCGTGAAAACTACTCGCCCAATATTGCTAGGTACCTAGTGCAAAAACTATGGATATCATCTATCCAGCAATACCAGTCCGTATGGAGAATATGGTCAGATTATATCCAAAGTGAGAGCCCAATCGAGATTTCTAAAGAAACCCAAATCCATAAACCCTTGGTTTATGGATTTGGGATTGATTCCAACATAGAAGTTGTAATTTCCTTTCTGTGGTCTTTTTCTTTACAAAGACCTGCTCCCAAAAAACTTCCTATTACTTGGTCCCTGAATAAGGTACTCAACCTTTTATGTACTCCTCAATTCAACGGACCTAATGTAACCACCACACGCATGCTTCAAAAAGCAATCTACCTGGTAGCATTAGCATCAAGAGCATGTATTAGTGAACTTGGCTCTCTTAGACGGGGACGATGTATCACACAAACAACTGATAACCAGTTATTGTTAACCCGTGGGCCATCATTCCTGGCCAAGAAAGAGAATCCTTTAAAGAGGAAATCTCCTATTCTTATACGAAAACTCAGTTTAGTAGACAAATCGTTATGCCCAGTTCAAGCACTTAAGGATTACCTAGAGGTCACAGAAAATGTTTCAGAAGGTCCAATTTTCCTATATCTTAGAATGAAAAAACCACTCTCTCTACAAGGGCTAAGAATAATTTTAGTGTCCCTCATTAAAAAGGCTAACCCACATTCCTTTCCTAGATCACATGATATTAGGAAAGTAAGTACAGTGAACCCTCGTTTATCGCGGTAGATAGGTTCCAAACCCGGCCGCGATAGCTGAAAATCCGCGAAGTAGGGACACCATATTTACGTATTTATTTAACATGTATATTCAGACTTTTAAAACCCTCCCTTTATGTAGTACTGTTAACAAACCACCCTTTAATGTACAGAACACTTAATGCATGTACTACAGTACCCTAAACTAAAACAGGCACAAATATTAAAATGTTAGAATATTAAAGCATAAAAAAATAAAGATTGTTACTGTACTCACCACGAAAGAAGTTGAAGAAAAACTTGAATGATGATGGCGATGAATTTGCTGCACAGTAGAAATGATGATGATGAAGCTGATGATGTCTTCTACTGTGCAGCCAATGATAGTATTTTACGTCTCTTCAGACAGAGGTGTCTTTTCCTGGGACACCTCTTCAACTTCTTCCTGGGACACTTCTTCAATTTCTTCCGAAGGCATAGTAGCAGGAGGAACTGGCTCTTTTTTGCGAGGCCGGAAGAACATTGTGATCGGAAGTTGCTGCCGCTGCTTCTTTTTTCGCTCAAAGAGCATCCTGTAAGGAGTCATGTCTTCATCGATTTTGTTGCAGAATTGCAGAGAACGAACCATATCCTCGTCCCACTCTTGCGACAATTCTTTCAACTACTTCGCAAGGTTGCAGAGCTTGGCAAGCCGTTCTAATGTTAAGCCCGTTTCTTCGACAATTTCTTGGGTCTCTTCCTGTGTTTCACTGTCTTCGTCACTGGCCGATTTCGTCAAGTCTTCGAGGTCTGCGTCAGTTAGCGGCTGGGAATGGCAGTCCAACAACTCGTCGACGTCTTCAGTCGTCATGTCGCCAAACCCGTCACCTCCAATTATCGCAGCCAACTGCACAGATTTCCGTACTGCAGAGTGTTGAATCTCAGCAGGTGTAAATCCCTTGTCATCGTAAACAATCTGGGGCCATAACTTCTTCCAGCTCGCATTAACAGTAGCAGGTTTCATTTCTTTCAGTGCCTTCTGGATGTTCTGCAGGCACGTGGCTATTGTGTACTGCCGCTAGTACGCCTTCAAATTGAATGTTTCATCCTCATCATCTTGGGCAGCATCCACACACGCAACGAGGTCCTCCAAGGTATTCTTCGTGTAGAGGGCCTTGAACGCCCTGATAACCCCCTGGTCCATCGGTTGAATTAATGACGTTGTGTTGGGTGGCAGGAACTCAACCTGAATGCCCTCATGCGACAGATCAGTTGCGTGTCCACCAGCGTTATCCATAAGGAGAAGGATCTTAAATGGCAAGCCCTTCTCTAAGAGATATTTACTGACTTGTGGGATAAAACACTGGTGGAACCAGTTGGAGGTCAGCATCTTCGTAATCCATGCTTTTGGATTATGCATCCAGTACACGGGAAGGAGATTCTTATTTTTATTTTTCAAAGCACGAGGGTTTTTCAATTTGTAAATAAGCCCCGGCTTTAGCAAAAATCCAGCAGCATTGCCACACATCACGAGGGTAACACGATCTTTGAATACTTTCAAGCCAGAGGCTTTGGCTTCTTCTTTGAACAGGAAAGTTCGCGACGGCATTCTCTTCCAAAACAAGCCGGTCTCATCCATATTAAACACTTGTTCGGGCTTGTATCCACCTTCAGTGATAATATTCTTAAATGTCTCATTCGCGTAAGTTTCAGCAGCGGTAGTGTCAGCGGAAGCAGCCTCGCCATGCAGGGAAACACTTTTCAGGCCGAAGTGTTTCTGAAACTTCGCGAACCATCCTTTGCTGGCGGAAAAACGTTGTTTCTGAGGCTGGGAATCAGTGGATGTCCCTGCTTGAGGTTCATCTAGTACATCATCTTCGTCTTCTTCAGCATGGTCGCCATCGTCGTCTTGAGGTTCCTTTGCTGCAAAATTCTCATACAAACTCAAAGCCTTGGTTCGGATGGTGTTCGTATCCAAGGCTATGTTCTTCTTCTGGCAGTCAGCAATCCAAATTGCTAAAGCACCTTCCATACGGATGATCGTTTTATTACGAGCAGTAACAACTCGCTTCGCTGACCTGCTAAAGGTGATGGCAGCTGTCTTTCTAATGTTTGCCTCGTCCTTCTTAATGTAGTGAACGGTGGATTCGTTCACTCCAAAATGGCGGGCTGCGGCCGCGTAACTTCTGCCTTCTTTCAACATATCGAGAAGTGTCACCTTCTCAGCAATCGTCATTTTTCGGTGGCGTTTAGGCTTACTACCAGCCTTAGCAGAAGCAGAACGCTTGGGAGCCATTGCAGGGGTTAAACAGAAAGTTCAACAAAAAGTTCAACTTAAAACAGTCACGCACAGCACAGGTTAAAGTTACACAGTAACGTAGCAGCATCTACCCGGCGAGAGAGCGGCAAACAAAGTTTTGTAATCATGAGCCTCCTCCGAAGGTTGGAGTGCTCATATTGAAGAGCTCCTGGCCTCGGGGGCATGGAGCATGCAGGACAACCTAGTCCACATCAGGGAGTTGGAGTTGAACACAACTTCCTCTGACTTAGAATATTTGAGGAAGGTGAGTGTGGCACTCCATCATTCTGCCTCCCAGAGAATTCCCAGAAGGCATAAAGGAGTCATCTTCTCCAATGAACAATTCTGAGACCATAAACAGAAGACCCTTAGCTTCCTGTCAAAGAGAAGAGGTCTATAGGTCTTTCCAAGTAGACAGAAGAGACAATAGGATAACCCAAGGAGATGTCCTAGATGTTCTATGCCAAAAAGCTCAGCACAGGTACATTCTAAATATCCTACTGTCAGCTTGTGCTTTGACAAAGTAATTGCACTGTAGACAGGGGAGAAGCCCTTGAGCTTCCCAGAACACATGCATCTCCAACAGACACGTCCATGAGGTGATTCCTTATGATGACATACGATCATTATGTTACTCATCGCCATTAAAATTTGTGTTGAGGAATTGCAGGATTACTATGCTAGAAAGCCAAATTCTAGCATATAAACCTTGTCTGTAACACAAACCTCTATCGTCTCAAATGTCCCGAATCACACAAATTCTGAAAGACCAAAACATTACCACATTCCCAGAAAATGTGTAACAACATAAAATTAAAAAGAAAAGAAACAATGTCTTAATACAAATGTGAAGAAAATGTAGCTGACCTTCTCTCCCTGAAGGGGCAATATCCCCTTGTGAAAGACAGTCCAGCTTTACACACAACAACCAATGCGAAGCAGAGGAATAGGCGAGAAGCACATCTACTGCAATTTGCATCCGTCCCAGAGGAACGTGAACCCAGGCATCCTGAAAGGCCATCTAAAAACGTTGACGCCCACAGGTCTTCTGGGATGGTATAAATATGTAACAAACCATGGGCTTAGGTAAAAGAACCGGCTTAGGGGGAGGAGAGTAAAGCGAGGCTCCACTCTCCGGTGGTCAAAGAAAGACTGGTGCGTCACTGGATTCAAGTGCACTCTCTCAACATGCTTCCATCTCAACTATGCATCAAATGCCAGATGCCACAGATTCCTAGCATTTATAATCTTTGATTGTTTTTAAGTGGTTTCCAGCTGGCGCTAGAAGATTTATCTTATTGTTAAGACCGAAGGTTTGTTCCACGTATGTCAAATGATGTTTTACATGTCACTTTGCCTAATAAAAGAAAGATGTACCACCCTTATACGAACTAAGAACTTGGACTTGGTGGCCTAATCAAACTACCTAATCATCATCATCATCATCATTATTTACATTTATACATCATCTTTTCTGATAACTGGTTAAACACAATAAAATCAACAAATACGAATACATAGCTTACTTTACAATTCTTGTTCCTCTGCATGCATCATGAACATAAAAAATAAGAGCAGGATCGCTTCTTTGGAACCAATTTATAACTTCTGTAGTAGTGATGCATGCTTGTTCTTCTACTTCATTGCTCCACATCCCTTTTCTTTCAAAATGAAGTGGAAGGATGTAATCTACTCCTCTATGATGAATTCCATGACCAGCATAATAAAATACAACTGTAAACAAGAGAAATTTTTAAAATATATAGTACTATTATTACATTTCTATGACAAAACTAGCTTTATATAAGCCAATCAATTATATATCTTGTCATATATGCAGTTTCAAATGTCCCCTGACTTTTTAACAAACATTACCATGGCAGTCTAACAAAGTATGGGCTGCCAAGACCATCATCAAACCTAACTATTTGCAAGTGACTTGCCTGAACCAAAACTAAAGATGGACTGGCACTGCTAGACACCTTCACTTAAAACAGAAGAGACATCCATACTGGCATTATGCTTATATGCAATGAAATTATGGAGGGCTCTGATTTTGTAATATTGTACTACTATACAAACAAGTTCTGCTTTACAGTTTGACACATACTTAAATCTCTCAGGATGACCTGTCTTGATTAATATTACATCATATTCCTTGTGACCTTTTTATATCATCCTATTAGTGTTGAACAGCACCACTGAACAGATTATTTAGATTTCCACAAAAAAAAAAGCCCAAACAAAAGTCCCACAGATGTCCAGTTTTTACTGTAACTGACTTTTCTAGACAACACATGAATCCTGATGATGCAAAGAACATTGAAAAGCCATTTAACTGTAAGATCCCATAATGATGTCTTGTAGAGTGGTTCATAGGTAAGCTCAGTAAAGCTCTTCTGGACCAAAGAAAGGTAACAACCACAAGGTTAACACAATCCTCAAGGAACATTCTTCTTGAAATACTGGATGAGTCTCTTCACCTCTAATGAAGAGCTGGCATTTAGTCCACAAAGCTCAAATATCTGTGAGCAGTCAGACCAATAATACATGATGATGGAGACAGACAACTTCCTGTGTTGCCTAAACATTTCACCAAAGACAGGATTGGGTCTTCATGGCCTTGCTGTTTTAGATCTACAAGATTTTGCAATGTCTGTGGATGCTTCTTCTGAAAAACACCTACCATTGAGATCTCACAGAATAAAATAAGTGGAGCTGACAAAACACTCCTAATACAGCTGCTAAGTGGGAGCATTTAGTTGTCTGTCGTCTTGAAAGTTCAGTTTGATGAATTTGACATAAAATTTCCAAGATGGCTCAGGGTTGAGATGTAGCATTTATATGCATTAGACCAAAGCACCTTGTCAATCTCAAGAGCATGTCTTTTCATAGAATCGAGACAAGGAAGGAAATCAGAGTCATTGAAAGAAGATGATTTAAGTGCTGGTAACAAGGCTGTGTCATAAGAGGCGGCTCTCTGCAACTTCAAAAAACCAGGAAAACTTCAAAGACTTAATGGGTGGCAAAATACTAGAAGATAATAGAGACCTAGCCTCTACAGAACTTCTTTCCTCCACTTAATGAGGATAAAGTAAATAGCAATGTTCCAGCAAACGTTGAAAGACTGAAGAAGACTCTTCGGACTCAAACTCTTCTTCCGTCAGTTGCTGATTCAAGGTGACAGCAGCAGACTCCTTGCAACAACATTCCAACTTGATGAGAAGGGAGGCTGCAGGAAAAGTAGTCTGCAGCTGTCTACTGGGGTGAAAGAAGTCGGCAAAGCAGAAGACAAGGCATTACAAAGCGTCAAAGAAGACAGGAATTGAAAAGGAGATTGAGGAAGAAAAGAGTCGCCGACACCAAACTCTGCCACCTTGTCCGATTGTGTCTCAACCAACTTAGGAATGTTCCCAGGTGACGCGTATAAGAGGTGAGATCTGGTCGAAGACTGCATCTCACCCCGTGAGACCCAGTCTTTTCCCAACCCAGGAACCATTATACGTATCTATCTATTGCTGCCTTCATGCGATAGAGGGTGGTAAAGGGAGGTCGGTGCATCCTGGGATGTTTGGGGGTCAGGGGTTGGGGGGGGTAGATGGAGAGAATAGGCTGATGTGAATAAATTACCTCCCAATAAAGTGTATTATATAGATTTTGAAGAAAAAATTGCATGCATCATTAAATCCCTATTCCTCCCTATAAACAGTATTTATCGGACACCAATAAGAAAAGGGAAAAGAAAAGAAGCATAATTTAATCTCCCCGCCATCAAAAGTAGGCTTTTTCTTTCTCTTATCCCTCCTCGAGTGCATTAAAATAGCCAAGCAGAACACAGAGGCTACTGCACTGACAAGTATCCTGACGACAACAGGTCTGGACAGGAAACTGTTTGCAAACAGTTTACAAACATTGTTTGCAAACTTTGCAAACACTGTTTCCTAGTGTGGACAGGCCTTAAGCACAAAATCTTGTCTTTAATAAAAGAATAATTGCGTAAGCAAATATTTGTTAGTAAGCCATAATTTTTAAGTGGTTAATAAATATACTGTAACAAATAATTGTATTTTTATGAAAATCCAATTATACCTCTAAGTATATAAAATAAATGTTTTCAAGATAATTTCATTGTCACTACTCACTGTAGGCCCACATATGTTCCAGGTGGTTCATGGCGTGCCACCACTGTAATGGTTAAGTCACACATTCCGCTCACCCGTCAATATTGATGGGTGCATTCTAGCTATGGTAATACTTTCATATTTACTTACTATTTACATTTTTCCAGTGTTAAGACATAAAAACAATCATATAGGACTATTCCTGAATTTATGGTTGCATTGGAAGCAATATTAATGAATGGAGGAGTTATGGGAGTTCCATTTGACAACATCTGAGAGAGAGAGAGAGAGATAGAGAGAGTAATTGGTGGATGGATGGTTAACGAATGAGTTGGCTGTTGGTGAGTTCTGGGTTGTCTGCTGGTGCACTTGGAGTTAGTTGTTGGAGTTCAGAGTTTTGAGTCAGTCTTGAGGCAGAACCTGTGATAGTCAGTAGTGTCGGCAGCAGTCTATTGAAGGCATTGATAGTCAGTTAAGTTGTGTGTTATTGATTTGTTGTTTAGTTGTTGTTGAGTTTGGTATTGTTTGCTTTGGAGTTGTTGTGCCTGTGCTGTTGGATTTATTGTGCTTGTGAGTTCCTGTTGGGTTATATGCGAGTTGTTATGGTTGAGGGTTGTTGTTGTTGGGGGCTGTTGTGGTTTCTTGGTGCGGTTGTGAGTTGCTGAGGGTTGTTGTTGGTGAGCTGTTGTGATTCCTTTGTGTTGTTAGTAGGTGTGTGTTGCCTTTTTGTGTTGTTGCTTTTTGTGTTAGTGATTGTTTGTGCAGTGGTCTTTTGTTGTGGTTGTGGTCCTTGTTTGTTTGCTGTGTTGTTGAGTTGTGGTTGTTGTGTTCCTTGTTTATGGTTGTGTTAAGTTGTGGGGTTGTGGTCCTTGGTTGTTGTTGTGGTCCTGGGTTGTTGTTGTGGTCCTTGGTTGTTGTTGTGTTCGTTGGTTGTGTATTGGTTTGTGATGGTTGTTAGTGTCTAAGCGACCTCAAACCAGCGGACAGCACAGCATAGTCCGGAGTATCTGGATTGGGTGAGTGCATGTGTTGCGTTTTTTGTTGTGTGTGTGGGAGGGTCAGTTGTCCTGCATGTATTCCGTAGTGTAAAGAGGAAAGTGTGGCTAAGGGTGAGTTTGGCAGCCGGATCGGTTAAGTTTATGTGGGGGGGATTCTGCCGATTGTTTTTTGAGGTTGTGATTCAGCCACATTATTTTTTGGTGCCCGAACAGGGACTGCTGGTGCGGCAGCTGCAGGACGATTAAGGTAGTGAGTTGTGTGATTGGTGAAGGAAAGTAAGGATGGTAAGATTGAAGGAGTTACGGTTGGTGAGGGAAGCTACAGAAAGGTTGGAAGTGAAGAATGAAAGGTAGAGCGTGGAGTGTGAGAAGCTGAAGAGCTAGCTAGTTAGAGGAAATGAGAGGAATGCTAAGGAGTGCGAAAGTGGAAATGAAAGAAGAGATGCAAGGAGCGGAAGAGAGAATAGTTGAGGAAATGAATGAAAAATCCGGGGTAATGATGAATGCAGTGCAGGAGATGATGAAGGGGTTCATGGGTGAGGGAGCTGTAAGAGGTAGGCCTACTGGGTCTTGTGACGGGCAGAGTGGTCAAGAAAGTGGAAGAGTGAGAGACGAAGATGATTTGATTGGGATAAGTAAGGGAAAGAAGGGGATGACTGGACGTATTTTACGTCGACATACAAAAGTTTTTTTTAAAATTCGCGGAAAAATACTTATAGACCCACCAGCCGAAAACTCTTGAATCATGCGCCTTGGGGGATGCTGGGAGTTCACAGATCAAGGTGTTGTTTTGTTTACAATCGTTACGCAGGCGCGCAAGCACGAATTTCTTTCTTGCCGCACTAAAAAGTATCGGTGACACATCTTGGAAATTATTTCGTCACTTTGACATAATTTTTGTACCCTTTTAAATCAGCCGTTACATGGAGTATTATATATGGAAATGTGCGCATTTTTATGTAGAATACAACAAAAAATACTCATGATTGTAGCTTTTATAGTTTTGAGATATTTTTCATATAAATAACGATAAGTGCCAAAATTTCAACCTTCGGTCAACTTTGACTCTACCGAAATGGTCAAAAAATGCAATTGTAAGCTAAAACTCTTGTATTTTAGTAACATTCAAACATTTACCTTCATTTTGCAACAAATTGGGAGTCTCTACCACAATATTTCGATTTATGGTGAATTTATGAAAAAACTTTTTCCTTACGTCCGCGCGGTAACTCTTCCGAAAAAAATCATACGTGCGATTGTCGTAATGTTTGCACCATTTTAAAATTAGCCGTTACATAAAGTTTTATATTTGGAAATGTACACAATTTCATGCACAATACAACTAAAAACAACCCATGGTTGTAGCTTTTATCAGTTTTGAAATATTTTCATATAAAAAATGATGTGACAAATTTTCACCTTCGGTCAACTTTGACTCTACCGAAATGGTCGAAAAACGCAATTGTAAGCTAAAACTCTTATATTCTAGTAATATTCAATCATTTACCTTCATTTTGCAACAAATTGGAAGTCTCTAGCACAATATTTCGATTTATGGTGAATTTATGAAAAAAAAAAAAAAAAAATTCCTTACGTCCGCGCGGTAACTCTTCCGAAAAAATCATACGTGCGATTGTGGTAATGTTTGCACCATTTTAAATTAGCCGTTACATAGAGTTTTATATATGAAAATGTGCGCAATTTCATGTAGAATACAACAAAAAATAATTGAAGGTTGTAGCTTTTCTCTTTTTTCGAAATATTTGCATATAAATCACGATAAATAGAAAAATAAACCACGTTCGGTCAACTTTGACTTTACCGAAATGGTCGAAAAACGCAATTGTAAGCTAAAACTCTTACAGTCTAATAATATTCAGTCATTTATCTTCATCTTGAAACAAATTTGAAGTCTCTAGCACAATATTTAGATTTATGGTGAATTAAAAAAAAAAAAAACTTTCCTTCCCTCCGCGCGTGGATTCTTCGTCGCAAATCTCCGAAATGCGTACGTCGCATTCTCGGAATATTTGCTCCGTTTCATATTAGGCATTTCATAGAGTTTTATATATGAAAATGTGCGCAATTTTATGTAGAATAAAACGAAAAATATTTGAAGGTTGTAGCTTTTCTAATTTCCGAAATAATTGCATATAAAAAAAAATATATATAAAAAATTTGACATTCGGTCAACTTTAACTCGTCAGATATGGTCGAAAACTGCAATTTTAAGCTAATACTCTTACAGTATAGTAATATTCAATCATTTTTCTTCATTTTGAAACAAATTGGAAGTCTCTCGAACAATATATAGATTTATGGTGAATTTTGGAAAAAAAAATTTTTTTACGTCCGAGCGTTACGAATTCATGCATCATTTTGTGATAATATTTTCTCTGTGTTGCTTTTATCGTTTTACAATGTGTTATATACCAAAATAATCGCAATTTAGTGTAAATTACAACTAAAAAAAATCAACTCGTTACCTTTAACCGTTTTGTGCATAGCGTGATTTGAATACAATTATATATGAAATTTTGTTTCGCGCTATCATATATCGCATTATTTATATATGATAATTATAATTTTTTTCATTTCTGATGGTTGCATACTAAACTTCAGGCAATGGCAAAAAAAGGAGCCAAAAATGAACTCTTAATCTTGAAAACTAAGCGCGCTGTGATTTAAAAAAAAATATATTTTTTCTGCTTCCGCGCTCACTCCGAGACCCCCCGGCACACGGAAGACTATTTTTAATATACCCCTTCGGCGTTTAAGGGGTATGGAAGTGGACTTGCTGTATTCGGAAGAGGGAAAGAAGGGTCAGAATGGAAGTAGTGAAAGTGAGAGTGAGAGTGAGCGGGAAGTACGAAAGGCTGTGTATATGAGAGAGGTACCCCAATGTGCACAATATGAGGAATATGGTAGTAGGGACATAGGGGACTTTTTCAAGGAATATGAGAAGTATTGTGAGGCAAAGTATGAGGATAACAAGAGAGTCTGGGCAAGTGTGTTAGGTAGCTTTTTGACAGGATTTTTGTTGAGCATGTATGGGGTAATGATGAGAGTAGGGAATGTGCCGTATGAGTGTGTGAAAGCCAGGATTGTAGAACAGGCAATGAGGATAAAGAGTAGCATTAGATATAGGAGTAAGCAAGATTTTGAAGAGGCAAGAATGAATGTTGGTGAGTCATTGTCAATGTATGTCTGTAGGTTAGAAACATTAGCCAGGAAAAAGTTTGGGGACGAAGGGATAAATGAGTGTAAGGAGTTAGTGCTAGTTGTTGGCGACTGTACCAGAGAGCGTATACGAGTTTATAAATCTGAAACGTAAGGAGAAAATGTGATGAACGAACGAAAGGTTGATGTGGAACAACATTTTAGAAATAGTAGAGGATTACGAGCTAGATAGGTGTATGAAAGAGAGTAGAAGTGTTAGTGTTAGGACTGAAGTAGCTGAGGTTATACCAGAGTTTAAGAGCTATAGGGAGGCAGTTTTAGAAGAGCCAAGGCGAATGGCAGAGCGAGTGGTTGACAGGAGCATTAGAGCAAGTAACGTGAGTGTAGTTAGCCCTAAAAGAGATAAGAGTGCGAGTGTTGGAAGAGTAGGGTCAGTTAGTTGTGAGCAAGAGCAGCAGTGTTACAGATGTGGTAAGCCAGGACACAGGAAGAATGAATGTCGGTGGGTGTTAGGAGCGTGCTTCAGGTGTGGGCAAATGGGGCATTTAGTGAGTGTAAGAAAGATAGGGATTAAGTGTTACAGGTGTGGACAGGTAGGGCACATAGCTAGTGGATGTTGGGGTACCCATATGAACATGGTTTGCGGCAACTGCGGGAAGAACGGGCATTATGCCAAGATGTGTAAGGAGCCTCGTGCGAAGTGTGTTGAATGTAGAATGGAAGGTCATGTAGCGAGTGTGTCTAGGCGAAAGAGGATGAGTCAGACGAGTCAGACTGGGAATTCGGGAAACTAGGTGTTCAGGGGATTCAGTTGGGGGGTCCTCTAGTATGCGACAGTAGTTTCAGGAGAATATGAGTGAGTGGTTTAAGGTGAATAAATGTGAGCCGAGCTTCAGTGAGCAAACAGGTCTAGGAGATCAGCAGTTAAGTGTTGGTTGAGTATGGAAGAAAGCGGAAGAAGGTAAGGAAAGGGAATGAAAAGGAGAGACATGAACTGCATGATAAGAGGGGTTAGTGTTAGGGTAAAAATGGTGGATAAGGCGTGTAATACGGATGACTTTGAGGGGAGGAATGATATATATGTATAGCATGTGTGGGTTTGAATTGTCAGGGTTTAGTGAGATTTCAGTGGGAAGGGAATCAGGTAGTAAGGATGTGGTTGGCAGTATGAATGAGTCTCTTCAGGAGTTTGGCAGGAGTGTAAATTAAGTAAGTCATTTGGTGGCAGACTTACGAGAGATATTAGGACAAGAGTTGGAGGGGGTAGATGAGATAGTGAATGGGATTTAGGAGGATGGTAGTGGGAGTCTGACTGGAAGTGGATGGCGATGTAACTGAGACTGGAATGTGCATGAGGGCCCTCAAACAAGATGCAGGGGCCTGCATCCGAGCATCCATGGGTGTTGCAGAAGGCTATATGGGAGTTCCATTTGCCAATGTCCTTGAAGAGAGAGAGAGAGAGAGAGAGAGAGAGAGAGAGAGAAGAGAGATGAGAGTGAGGAAAGAGAGGAGAGAGAGAGAGAGAGAGAGAACTGGTGGTTAACAATTGAGTTGGCTGTTTGTGAGTTCTGGGTTGTCTGCTAACGCAGTTGGAGTTAGTTGTTGGAGTTCAGAGTTTTGAGTCAGTGAGGCAGAACCTGTGATAGTCAGTAGTGTCAGCAGCAGTCTATTGAAGGCATTGATAGTCAGTTAAGTTGTGTGTTATTGATTTGTTATTTAGTTGTTGTTGAGTTTGGTATTGTTTGCTTTGGAGTTTTTGTGCCTGTGCTGTTGGAATTGTTGTGCTTGTGAGTTCCTGTTGGGTTACATGTGAGTAGTTATGGTTGAGGGTTGTTGTTGAGGGCTGTTGTGGTTTCTTGATGTGGTTGTGAGTTGTTGAGGGTTTTTGTTAGTGAGCTGTTGTGATTCCTTGGCATTGTTAGTGGGTGTATGTGTTGCCTTTTTGTGTTGTTTTTGTGTTAGTGATTGTTTGTGTAGTGGTCTTTTGTTGTGGTTGTAGTCCTTGTTTGTTTGCTGTGTTGTTGAGTTGTAGTTGTGTTCCTTGTTTGTGGTATTTTTGTTGAGTTGTGGGTTGTGGTCCTTGGTTGTTGTGTTGTTGTTGTGTTGTGGGGTTGTGGTCCTTGGTTGCTGTTGTGTTCTTGTTGGTTGTGTATTGGTTTGTGACGGCTGTTAGTGTCTCAGGGACCTCAATCAGCAGACAGCACAGAGTAGCCCGGAGTATCTGGAGTTGGGTGAGTACATGTGTTGTGTTTTTGTTGTGTGTGTGTATTCCGTAAAGAGGAAAGTGTGGCTGAGGGTGAGTCTGGCAGTCGGATTGGTTAAGTTTATGTGGGGGGGATTCTACCGCTTGTATTTTGAGGTTGTGGTCCCACCACAACCACAAATTTTTCAATTTATTTTCATTATTCTACAATTTGAACTGAGGTTTGATGCAGACTTTTTTTGTCAAACTCATTGGAGATGATTGAACAGAAGTTTTGAAAATGTTTCATGACTTTTTCTGAAATGTGGCAACACGTGATATTTTCTTACACTTTTGAAATATATGACAAGAGATAAAAATGGAGCATGTTAGTTGCCAGTTCATGAATTTTGAACAAAATCCTATGCAATCATGTCGTATCACTTGAGAGTATAACTGTACTACTGGGCCAAGGGCCCTAATACAAAAAGCTGCCCATTATGCAAATATAAATATGAAGTAAAGAATAAATTACATCAAGATATATATATATAGTGGGCCCCCCGTATTCGCATTCTCCAGATTCAAGACTCACTGATTTGCGGATTTTTCTCTGGACCATATCTACCCATTATTTGCGATGAATTCCCCTATTCGCGGGATTGTCCGACGATAAATAATCACTAATTAGTGTATTTTGATGTTATTTTCATGCCTAAATACATTTTTATGATACAAAAATTATTTACTAATTCTAAAATATTAATAGTGATCAATACTGTATTAGTAAGTTTAATAAGATTAAATGATATCACATAATAACTAATAATTCTCTTTTTCTCTCTCTTACAGAGATGCATGCTTTTTGTATGATAAATATTTGTTTTACTAATTTTCAAATATTAATATTAATGTAAAGAGCAATCACTTCAATAAAGAAAATACTACAGTGAATTAGTAAGATTTTAGTTTATAATTTTTAAAAATTATGTAAGAATGAAGGAAATCCCAGTCTTCATGCATCTTTCTTTCTAACTCCAGCTCTCTCTCTCTCTCTTTTACAGAGATGTGTTTTTTGGATGATGATTTACTAATTTTCAAATATCAATATTAATGTAAACAGCAATAATATAAATTCATTAAAGAAAATACTAAAGTGCATTAGCAAGATTTTAGTTTATAAATAAAGAGAATTATGTAAGAATGAAAGAAAATGCATTTTAACCTGCTTCGTAGCCCAGGTGAGTTGGCTGGGGTCCAACTACTGTCAAATCAGGAGGGGAAGTGTGTGTTGCCATCTGAGGATCATGTAAATTCTCTCTCTCTCTCTCTCTTTTACTGAGATGAGAGAATTTCTATGGTACATGTGTATGTTTATTAATATTTTTGCATCATAATAATAGTAATGTGTATGTTTATTAATATTTTTGCATCATAATAATAGTAATATAACTAATTTCAAAATTCATATGTGATAGTATTTTAAAGAAGTACAGTAATCTATCTATCCATTTCACTCTTTTAAATAAGGATAACCCTCTCTCTCTCTCTCTCTCTCTCTCTCTCCATTATTATTCTCTCTGTCTCAGAAATAATTCATAATTTCACTCTTGAACATCAGAACGTCAGACATATGATGTTGCCATTCATTGGTCTCTCTCTCTCTCTCTCTCGCTCTCTCTCTCTCTTCTCTCTCTCTCTCTCTCTCTGTATTATTGGCTGTGTAGGTATATATTTTTAATGGTAAAATGTTTAAGATGACTTTGAAATGATATTAATAATATAACCTCACAGATTAATGCAGTAATAGGTTAGTAATTTTATGTATATTTGAAGTAGGATGTTATTAAAGGTATACATTTGGTATCTGAACTTTCAAGATAGGCAGTTTAAGCATTTCTAGTGGTGGTTTTAACTATTCACGGGGGTGTCTGGTACACATCCCCTGCGAATATGGGGGAACACTGTATGTATGTATGTATGTATGTATGTATGTCTGTATGTATGATATGTTTAAATGTATGTATGTTTATGTAATGTATGTTATTGTAATGGTACATGTAAATGTATGGTTAATGTTTTAATTGTATGTATATATTATATATATAATTATATATGATATAATATAATATTATATATTATATTAAATATTTATATAATTTATAATAATATAATAATATATAAGAGATTAAAAATATTAATTAAATAGATTAATATATATATAATATATAAATCTATGAATATATATATTATAAAAATTAATAATTATTATAATATTTATATTATAATTATATAATTATATTATAAATATAATATATAATATATATATTATAATTATATATAGATAATATATATAATTATATGTAAAATATAATTATACAGATATATGTATATATATACATATAAGCCAATAAATAATGAATGCGGCTCATGTGAGCCCGCTTAACAAGAAAACATTTTCAAACAATATACACATCTGGATTTTCAGTGATTTAGCACACGAATAGAAAGGTCATTCCATTATCTGGTCATAAGCAATGTAAATTTATAGAAAACTATTACTGAACTTCACAACAGACAAGGCAAGGTTACGGTAATTAGAATTAACTGCATATCTAGTACTACTACATAATATAGTCTGGGAATGTGTGAATGTAAAGGATGATCAAAATTATGAAAAATTTTAAAAGAACTGTATATGTATTGTGGTAAATGAACAATGTTTCTATACATTAATATAGTAGGGTCTGGAATACAAGATTTAATAGAACACTAAGTGCTAAAATGATGATAAGACACACAATCAAGGATGACACCTAGTGGTAAAAGTTAAAAATTCAATAATACTTAAAATAAGTTTGAGATAACAAAAGAGCAAACCAAGTGTGAATATATCAATATTAATGCTTATTAAAACAAGGAACCAATAAGGTTACATTAACTAGGCAAAACTAAGATCATGGAATGGTTGATGGACAGGAATTATGCATATAACAAACTGGGAGAAATTCTAACAAAAAGGCAATTTAGACAAATTGCAAACAAAATTAATAAAAGGCAAAAATATTAAATATTTATAATAAAATTAGATTTTATATAATACATACTTACCAAGTAATTAATCAACTAATAATTATGTTAGCACAGCATACTACATTCAAAATTTGTGGTAATGCGGCTATTGCCAAGATGGTTGGCTAGGGGAGACCGGCTCCGTTCACTGCAAAGACACTAGCCATACGGCGTCATTTTTAATCCACTTTATAAGTACGGTGTTGAATCTAAAGTACTGTTAACTTAACCGTCAATATGCACATAGGAAGCAGCTAGGTACCCGTGATGCTCTTTTAGACTTGACATGCCGTTTGCAAGGGAACCTTGATAAGAGGTTTGAGTGCTGAGTAATTCAGATAGATTTTAGTGCCACTTTCGACTTAGTAAATCACAAGGCACATATTTATAAACCTCAGAATCTTGGAGTGGCTGGATATGTTTTAGGATTACTTCAAGATCTCCTTACACACTGGCATCAGCTAATTGTGTGGACAGGATCTTTAGTTAACCCAGACCTATTGTGTCTGCAGTTACACAGGGCAGTGTTCTTGGTCCACTGTTACTTTTTGTATTTACAAGTGACATGGTAGTTGGCCTGGAAAACAAGATTGTTCAGTATGCCATTGATGCAACATTTGTGGGTGTAGTAAAGTCTCCACTTATGAGAAATGAAGCTACCCTCAGCCTCAATCGAGACATGGATCAGATCAGGGAATGGTGAGGTCAGTGGAGTATGATCATGGTTGAACTCCAGTTAAACAAAAAAAACTAGTAATTAGCAGATCTCATACAGATTCCATACTCCATCCTCCCCTTCATGTGGATGGAACTTTGCTGAACAAGTCTGAAGCTTTAACTATTCTAAGTGTGACCTTTGACTCGCATCCAACTTTTGAGAAACTTCTAATGAAAGCTTCAACAAATGCCACACAAAAGTTAGGTATTGTTTGTAAGGCCTCATATATTTATAACTGTCCTAAAATCAATGCAACCTGTTTTAGATCATTTGTACTCCCTTATGCACTAGAATATGTCTGCTTCTGCCAGAGATTTATCTCTTTTAGGTGGAGTGGTTCATGGTGGTGAGTTTGTTTCCTAAAACATAGTAGTAGTTATGATTTGGACCATTGATGGGATGGTCTCCTTTGTTTCTTTTTCATAAGTTGCATTTCAACAGGGATCTTTCACATTCACAATTGATCTCTGATCCCTTTTATCAGCCAAGAGAGAGCAACCAGATTCACTGAACAGCAGCACCAATTGTGGTAAATGTGCCTCGCTGTCAAGCTTCTCAGTTACAGAACTCCTTTATTCCTCACACCATTGCATTCTGACCTTTATACTATTCTCCATGCATTTCAATACATTTTCATCTATTGCATAAGTTTTTTTTTTCTTTTTAATATCTGGGATCTCTTCTTTCTGTGTTTCCCTTTACCTCCCCTTACTTTTCCCTGATGAACACCATATACTTTGGAGGCTTGACTTTCAAGCCAATGGTCCCTATGGGCTTATTCCATATGAAAATGTTTCATCTTCTGAATATAACAATAATAATAATCAAGACAAAAACTTGACTCCATCAATGTTCAAACTCACTCCAAAGAAGACCAGCCTGTGAGAGAATTTTCAATAATTACTTTAATTTAATAAATATAGTACATAGTTTTGGGGAAATCAAGACTTGAAATAATGAAGAAAAAATAAAATGTTGAAAACTGCACTACAAGATTTCCAGAAAATGGGGTTAAAAAATTTGACTGAAGCTTCAGTTACCATAAAATTGAGCCAATAACCCAGCATCATGCCCAGTTATATAAATGTATTCTCTGTTTATTCAGTGCATAAACAGCAGTAAAACATCTTCACTATTTATACACCAATAACTGACATTAAATGTACACTGTTCTGGTAGCCTTGGTTTTTATAATGTGGCAATCTAACCAGAATGGAAGCTTTTTATGCTTCCATAAACTGCAAGAGTGTTATTTTTGGTAACAATGGTGCAGTAAATTACTATAAAGAAATACATAGCAGAAACTAATACTTAAACATGGGACCCCTAAATAACTTCAAATAATATTTAGTAAAATGGGTGGAATTTAATTACTTTCTTCTCTAACTTTGTAGCTGAAGATCTGAAAATGCACAGTATATTTTTCTAGCAGCTAAAATTATGTTACAATAATGAACACTGAGAATAAATAAGTCCATACTATAGTCTTACTTACTATAATCTCCATTTTGACAATATGTCAAAAAGTGGTTTAAAATGATCATGAACTCCTTTTTGGTAACATTACAGCAGGTCATACAACGAAAGCCAAGGCTGGTGAGGGCTGAGGAGAAAGCTTTCATATCTTGAGGAGGCGTTTTCAAGTCATTCCCTGATTCGTATTCGTGATTTGCAATAAGAAGAGCCCATTTATTTCTTGCTGAAAAAGGAATTCAATTATGTACTTATAAATATACAAGTGTATATTAAAACCTAACTAGGAAATTTTTTCTAGTAAGAAGAACATCAGTTAGTGAAAAGACAAAAGCATTTAGAACCAAACATTCATATAATTATAGCCTCAGGGTTTGTCTCAAGGACATTCAAAGATGGTTAGTCTAGAACAGTTAAACATGTTGTATAAACCAAAATAATGCAAATGGCGCAAGATCAATCTTTTGTATTTTAAAATACAATAGTAATATGAGAATACATATAATATTATTGGATATAGTGAAGTACAAGTAAAGCATAACTTTTTAAAAGATCTACTGTTTTCCTCCGGTAGTAACTATCACAATCGGCCGATTTTGGAAAGCATAGACGGTACGCTAATTTTATACCGTGTGTAAGATGCGACCCCTTTAAAATTAGCTTCAAAATTAGGTTTCAAAAGTTGCATAATATGCTAGTGTATACGGTACACAGGCAGTCCCCATTATCTGTGATCTGGTTTTAAGGGGCTTGTCTAGCGCCATAAAATCGGCGATTTATGGCACCATAACAGGACGAGTTTCAGTTATCGGCACCATAAGGGTGCTTACGGTGCTGATAACTGGTTATTGCCACCATAAGTGCCATTATAGTGCCATAAACCACTGATCACTTAATGGTGGTTTTTGCTTATCGGCGGCACACCCTCGGGAACGGAAACCGCCCCCCCCCCCCTCCCTACTCCCCAATAACCGGGGAATCCCTGTATATTAGTTAGGAGGCATAATTAGAGGCAACAACATATATAATTGATACAAGAAATGACCACAAAACTTGAATACTATTATCATACCTGAAGATAACTACCATGCTGACTGTTGATACTAAGTGTCCTTTAAGTTCCCTTGACCTACAAAAGCTTCACCACACTAACAACAGATGATGAGCTGAAGTTTTACTCATAATACAGTAATCACTGACTGGAATGAAGCAAATACTATGGCAAAGGTGTAAATTGTCTGAGTGATAAAAAATCTCATCCAATTACATTATATGCATTTAGCCACACACGATGAAGACAGTGTATAAAAGACAACCTTGGTAACTGAATTATTGCAGTATGCAATCTTTTATCACTAGAAATACTAAAAAGAAAAAGGGCTAAAAGAAATTTTTAAAAATTACCCTTCAGAAGATGTGGAATCAATCTTTGCTAAAGTATACACCTGGGAAATGACCAGAGGCTTTTTTCATAACACTGTAAGCTAAAACAAGTAAGGTTATTGACTAAGACACAATTAAGGACCCACAGGGTGTATACACATTGAGACTGTCCTGCCTCATAGACAAAATATTGGTGAATCTGGGAACAATCATGGAATATGAATACATGCTGTATACAGTTTATAATTGATGGGCTGATGATGAAACAGAGTAAACTGGAGGTCAATATTAGTAAAGTATATACATGCAGTCAAAAGAAAGGCAAAAGAATAGAATCATGCAGTGTGCAAAAACATGAATAATGGGAATTATGGTACAACATGAATTACTCAGACAATACTGCACTTGCAAATGAAAAGAACAATGTTTAAACTCACTACATTCTACAATGGTCTTCTCAGAGTATAATGATTGCTTAGCTTCATGTAAAATTAGATGTTTGTGTCTTTTATTTAAATATATATGTCAGGAACTTTGTTAATTGTGTTTTTTTAATGAAGTAATACTAACTGAAGGTATAAAAACCAACCTGAAAGCTGTTGGTTAAGAGGTGACCCTTTAACTTCAATTAGAACTGAAGAGGTAGCACAGTAGCCTTGACTATTGGCTTCCAAACGCACAACAATGGGTCCCTTATTTCCATGACACCAATCTTCTTTGTTGACCTCATAATGTACATTTAACACATGAGTGTAATCACCCACTTTATCTGATACTGCTATAGTTCCCAATCTACTGACATCTGTAGGATTTAAAATAAATATACAATATTAAATACCAATCTGAAAATTGGTTTTATATTACTAGAAAAAGAAAAACATAAGACCACAAGTAAAACAACAGACTGAAATATATGTATAGTACTAAGGGCAACAGAAATACAGCAACAGTTTTCATTAGCTTTTGTTCATTGAATGATTTTTTTTTTTTTTTTTTAACAAAAACACAATCTCACTAAGTTCACTCTAGAATATGTCTATACAATATAAAGTATATCATACAATATACATTAAATTTGCAAGACCAAAACGTACAAATACAGACAGTCCCCAGTTATCGATGGAGTTTCTGTTCTTGGTGGGGGTGCTGATGATAAGCGAAAACTGCCATTAACCGTAAGTCAGCAATTTTGGCGCTTATGGTGCCAAGTTTTGTTTAATGGTGCCGATTACTGGTAAGTGGCGCCTCTGTTAGGTATGTTATAGCATCGTAACTATTATCAACACCTTATGGTACCGATAACTAAAATTTGCCCCATTATGGCGCCATAAATCTCCGATTTTATGGCAGTTAAACCGGCTCACCATCAGCCAAGTCCGCCAATAACTGGGGAATGCCTGTACTTGATATCATCATATTAGTACAAAATACGTAACTAGAATTTCTCTGACAGATTTGTGGGTTTCTGGATGTAGTACTACATATCACAACAACAATATTTACTATTTTTAAACAATATCTTTTATTATTTAAGACCAAGTATCCTGTTGCACATACATTCCACTTTATTTTGGTGTTATACCATCCTTTATGAGTAAGGTTATATGGTGGGCATGGCAGGAGAATGACTGATATTTTACTTTGAAATGAACTGCTGCTACGAATAAAGTTAGAACCAATAATGAAGAGCTTATTACTCCATTTAGGTATCAATGCTTTTACGAATGTAGAATTTTTATGGTTTGAAGTTAAAGAAAATCAAACAAACAACAAATATGATAAGACTGTGAAGATCTGCCACCTCTCTACAGTTGCCAGATATTGCATTACCGAACAATGTGTCCAAAGATTTAGAAAAACTATTATATTCCAGTTTTGTTGCCGATAGTACTACATCTGGAGAAAAAAAAATCATAATATTAGCAAGTATGCAATTTGGAAAACAATTCAGTTGTCTATGAGAGAATAACACCCTTAATTTCAAGCAAATACATATTTCATGTTTTCTCTTATTCTGGAATAAATCATTGAGTAATAAAATTAAAAGGACATTATTTAGCTTAATAAATTATTCAGTGTAAGTACGTATAGTGATTTTTGCCTAGTAATCAACAATTTTCTAAGGGACAATAAAAAGATCTTTAAGCATACTTTGAGACTAATTTTCAGTTCACTGCATACCTACGTTGACTTAAATGGTATGATTCATTAGTCTTGGGGTACCCCTTAGGATTTATGAATTCAATGAATGCCCTATAGGGAGGGGGTCTCCCTAAAGCATAACAACTTTACATATTTGTAGGAACCAGGTAATGGGAAGTCTTAAAGGAGCAGGTCTTTCCAGTGCAAAAGATGAGAGAGGGGAAGTAACAAATTCTACATTATAATCAATCCCAAATCCATTAAATCTATTGAGAAAACCAAAAGCACAGTTACTCACACAGGAAGCACCTTTACTCTAACAAAGAATATCTAGCAGGTGGCTTTCATTCAGCAGTCTTACCCAAAATTGTAAATTTATTACAATACTTATGCTTGTGGTGGTGTCTCAGGTCACTTGATACCAAAGGTATATCTTAACTCTAAAACAAAGTTAAAAATAAATACTTAAAAATAAAAATGCTACTAGACATTACATACACTATTGCAATATTTTTACAAAGCAATTAATGTAATTTACACACAAAGGCTAAAAGCACAGGAGCCATGAATACAACACATTTTAGCAGTCCAGTTTTCAAGTGCCATACATGGGATGTTTAAAGTTTGGTCTTCTGACTCAAATTTGTGACTAGGAAAATTTTCCACAACCCTTAACATTGACAAAACAAGGACATATCTGCACCTCTATTAATAAAATTTAATAATCTATTTTTACAAATACAGTAGTACCTTGAGATACGAAATTAATCCGTTCTGGGGCGCCCTTCGTATCATGAAGTTTTCGTATCTTGGACCACATTTTACATGTAAAATGCTAATCCGTTCCAAGCCCTCCAAAAACACCCCAGTAAATTATATTTCCAGGCCTAAAACACATGTTCTAGGGTTACGACACCGATCCGACGGAAGAAATATGACTCCAAAAAGGCAAAATACTGCATGTAATGTTCAACCCCATTTCTACTGCATATATTAGGACTTTAGCATTTGTCCCTTAGCAATAAGCCTAGCCTGTGTTAGCGGTTGCTACTGTAGCCTAGTCTATGATTCTGACATCTAAACCTAAGAGCTAAAAGCTTAGAATATGCCAATAAAATGTATAAATAATCAGTATGTACTCATTTCAAATAATTATTAATTAATCATTAACTATAATACACAAACAAACAAAAAAAAAACCTTCCAACCGATTGTTTACAGTCAGCTTTTACCCGTCTTACGAGTACCGAACGAACGACAAGCAATCATTTTTCCTAGCACACAGTAAGCCATAAATTTTCATTAGTATCTCTCTTCAACTTATGAAACTACCAAACAGTATAATAACCATTCATTTCTTTTCTTTATTCTATCTTTACCTAATGGAGATACCGAGTTACTGACAGCTATAATGAATCATACGTATACATAACGTAATAATAAAACAGAAGAAGAATTCTAAAAAATACGTATTTGTTTGCAGTCTGATTTATTTTATATTTTATTATATCTAATTCACAATTTTTTTATTAAATGTATTGCATGTACTCATTTCAAATAATTATTAAGTAATAATAAACAAACAAAAAAAAGCTTCCAAACTTCTGTTTACATCCAGCACTTATGAGTATCAAACGATCGCCAAGCAATCACTTTACACAGTAAGCCATAAATTTTCATTATCTCTCTTCAACTACTGAAACTACCAAACAGTATAATAACCATTCATTTTTATTCTTTATTCTATCTTTACCTAATGTTTTTTTTTTATTAAATGTATTGCACGAATAAATTTTTCAATTTACAGCATCCTTTTACCAATAGAATACTTAAAGCACAAGGGGTAGATGCTGACCAGTAGGAGAGCAGGACCTTATGGGGTGACTAGCATCAGGAACCAATGGGAGAGCGGGAGGATGGTGGCGAGTTTACTCAGTTGGCGGCGCGGGAGTTTTAAAATTGTTCTCGGTGGTCCGGGCGAATCTCGGGACTTTACAGCAACAACCTTTCGTATCTTGAAAACTTTTCGTATGTAGAGCTGTAAAATTTTTCGTATTTGCTTTCGTATCTCGAGTTTTTCGTAACTTGAGCCTTTCGTATGTCGAGGTACCACTGTATTAGCTTTAGATCAATATCATCTTATTACTCTACATATTGCATGAAAAGCTGATAATTACTTACCATTGAGGCTTCTGCCATTGATGTAGCATAAAAACTCTACAGCATGCCTACAACGCACTTCAAAGTAAAGGTCTACTGTATCCTTCAGTGCATAAGAGGAGCGGACTTCTGGGTGCCTGACAACTACTGGAACATCTGGGGCTGAACATGGTCGACTAACCTGCCACAAAATCAATAGGAACTCTTAATGGAAGACTTAACAAACCTTACATGAGAGCTTTTTTTGATCCAAGCAGAAATGTAGAGTGGGGGAATCTTTTGCCTTTATCTTTAATAGCAAAATTAAACTAAAGAAACTATATAAAACTAAAGAGTAAGTAGACCATCTGTATTTGCGGACTTTCATATTCGCTGATCTCTCTCTGAAACATATATCCGAATTATTCATGGGAAATTTGCCTATTCACTCTATTTTAATGACAAATATCCACAAATTCCTGTTTTTTTTTTTTTCAAATTTCATCAGGAATAACAGCCCCATTTCATGGGCAGAACCAGCTCTGTTGCAGCGAATCCCTTCTCACCCCCATCCACTTCAGAAGGGGGAAGGTAGGATGAAACCCCATTATAAAAACATGCGCGTATTTGAATGTAATGTTGTGTCAAAATTTCAAAGCAATCAGTGAAGAACTTTAAGGGATTTAAGGTTTTGAGTAAACGAACATTTACATGTTTATTTGTATGAATATATATATATATATATATATACTATATATATATATATATATATAATATTATATATATATATATATATATATATATATATTAATATTATATATATTATATATATATATCTATCTATCTATCTATCTATCTATCTATATATATATATATATATATATATATATATATATATATATATATATATATATATATATATATATATATATATATATATATATATATATATAATTATATCTATATACAGGCGGTCCCCGGGTTAGTTACGACGGTTCCGGCTTACGACGTTCCGAGGTTACGACGCTTTTCTTAAAATATTCAATGGAAAAATCCGTCCTGGGTTACGACGCTTGTTCCGAGGTTACGACGCTGACGCTTCCGACGCTCCGAGTTAACGACGCTTTTAAAAAACTCATACTATGATAAAACTCCTTTATAGTTTAGCACAGTATATTAATAAAAATAAGTTTCTGGTTAGATTACAACAAAAATTTTGAGGTTATGATGATTTTCGACACTTTTTATGTCGTATTTTTCTATGTTTTTTTAGTGACGCCTCATATGCGGAACTAGTTTCCGAGCGAATGAATACATACTAGCTTGCGGTGCGCAAAGTTTACATATAACAGTCCAAAAGCACAAATAATGAAAAAAATCATTGCTTGTTTCCAGTAATAATAACAAAACGAAGTTTCTGGTTAGATTACAATGAGAGAGAGAGAGAGAGAGAGAGAGAGAGAGAGAGAGAGAGAGAGAGAGAGAGAGAGAGAGAGAGAGAGGCGTCTTCCGACGCTCCGAGTAAGGACAGAGAAGTGTTCGTTTCGTTAAACGGCCTCTGACTCATGCCAGTAAATGTTTTGTTGATACTAATAATATAAGCCTATTTAAAGATACGTTTACTTTAATTAGTCTATATGATACGTAAATAGTAATCAACTGTTCTTGTAGCCCTCAAGATTTGGCAAAATCGAAGTATCCAAAGAGAGACATTATCCAGTAGTAATTTGATCAGAGAGAGAGAGAGAGAGAGAGACGCCTTGGCAACAATGGTCACCGTCTCGGGGATTGACGTAACATTTATTTTCTGAACAGATAGGACAGAGAAGTGTTCGTTTCATTAAACGGCCTCTGACTCATAGCAGGAAATGTTTTGTTGATACTAATATATAAGCCTATTTAAAGATACGTTTACTTTAATTAGTCTATATGATACGTAAATAGTAATCAGCTGTTCTTGTAGCCTCAAAGATTTGGCAAAACTCACTCAGGATTGTACATAAAACTTCAAGAATTGTAGTGTCACCAGAGGATTACAATAGTTTTTACCTTCAAGAACCAGCATTCTTTTATGAAAATAACTCCAGGTTGTACATAAAACTACAGGAAACAACATGTAGTGTAACCAAAGGATTACAAGTAAGGTTTTTATAACTTTTTATTAGTTTAAGACATATTTCCAAGCGTCGTTCCGGCTTACGACGATTTTCGGCTTACGACGCGTCTCAAGAACGGAACCCCCGTCGTAACCCGGGGACTGCCTGTATATATATATATATATATATATATATATATATATATATATATATATATATATATATATATATATATATATATATATATATATATATATATATATATATATATATATATATATATATATATATATATATATATATATATATATATATATATATATATATATATATGATATATCTATATATATATCTATATATATATATATATATATATATATATATATATATATATATATATATATATATATATATATATATATATATATATATATATATATATAGATATATATAGATATATATATAGATATATATATAGATATAGATATATATAATATATATATATATATATATATATATATATATATATATATACATATATATATATATATATATATATATATATATCTATATCTATATATATATCTATATATATATCTATCATATCTATATATATATATATATATATATATATATATATATATATATATATATATATATATATATACGTACATAACTGAATCACGAAAGTTTGGAACGTGATAAATGCATAAATAAATAAAGGTATAAGCCAAGAAGGAAAGATAAACAACAGAGTATCTGCAAGATCTTTCTACTCAGCGTCCTATACTTAGCAGAACAAACTGACATACATGAGAAACTGAGAGAATAAGGAAGGGTTGTATAATCCCTATCTGCCACTAATACAACCCTTCCATGTCCTTCTCAGTTTCTCATGTATGTCAGTTTGTCTGCTAAGCAAAGGACATTGATCGAAAGATCTTGCAGTTACTCCATTGTTTATTTTTCCTTTGTGGCTTATACCTTTATATATATATATATATATATATAATATATATATATATATATATATACATATATATATATGTATAACAGAATCACGAAAGTTAGGAACGTGATAAATCCATAAATAAAGATAAATGCCACGAAGGAAAAATAAACGAAGGAGTCTGCGAGATCTTTCGGCTGAAAAGCCCTTTACTGAAGCAGCTACTGACAAAAATACGAGAAAAGACAATACAAGAAGGTTCGTATAACTGACTGATAGGGATTATAAAAGGATTAGTGCCTAGAATCCGACACACCTGGAAGATAAGAAAACCTTCCCAAACAAGCATAAACAAAGGGTGCAATTAAAGGTTTAAGACAATCATCTCAGATACAATCTCCAGACAATTAAAGGATTATAGGTGACAGCTATACGGAAACCTGGTAGACAAAACCATATTCACAAAAAATGACAGACATACATTACAATAAAAAAATTTTTAATAACTCTAAGGCAACTGATTTTTATTTAAGTCAGTAATTATATATTTGAGGTCATTCTTAAACATGTTACAGATACAAGGTCTAAATGAAAAAAGCCACGACTAACATTGAAATTACAATGAAAGTAAGTTGTATTAAAGCAGATTCTAAAAGATTTCGTGATAAGACATCTCTTGACCGTGCAATTAACTGAACTGTCAATCCAATTAATTCGGTGGTTGTTTTCACTTTAATGAATAAATAATGCATTAGATTTTTGCCCAGTTTTTAACAGAGTATTTATGCTGGCTTAGCCTTACTTCTAAGCCCTTGCTCGACTGTCCGAGGTAGAATGAGGGACAATCCATACATGGAATTTTATATATTATGTTGTTGCTTTCTCTGGGGCCATTTTTTATTAACATTCTTTTTAGTGTGTTTATTATAGGAAGAAACAAGGTTGACATTAAAACTTTTTAACAATGGTTTAATGGTTTCAAATCCGTTAAAATAAGGCAAACTGAGAATGTTCTTAGAATTTTCTTTCTGTGTGTTATTTTCAGTATAAAACTTTTTGTGGGCTTTATTATAACAAATGTCTAATATATGTGAAGGATAGCATAAATCTTTCCCTAATTTTCTTATGTATTCAATTTCTTGATCCAAATATTGTGGACTGACAATTCGCTATGTTTTTACGAGCATTGCGAATTGTCAGTCCACAATATTTGGATCAAGAAATTGAATACATAAGAAAAATAGGGAAAGATTTATGCTATCCTTCACATATATTAGACATTTGTTATAATAAAGCCCACAAAAAGTTTTATACTGAAAACAACACACAGAAAGAAAATTCTAAGAACATTCTCAGTTTACCTTATTTTAACGAATTTGAAACCATTAAACCATTGTTAAAAGCTTTTAATGTCAACCTTGTTTCTTCCTATAATAACACACTAAAAAGAATGTTAATAAAAAATGGCCCCAGAGAAAGCAACAACATAATATATAAAATTCCATGTATGGATTGTCCCTCATTCTACCTCGGACAGTCGAGCAAGGGCTTAGAAGTAAGGCTAAGCCAGCATAAATACTCTGTAAAACTGGGCAAAAATCTAATGCATTATTTATTCATTTAAGTGAAAACAACCACCGAATTAATTGGATTGACAGTTCAGTAATTGCACGGTCAAGAGATGTCTTATCACGAAATCTTTTAGAATCTGCTTTAATACAACTTACTTTTCATTGTAATTTCAATGTTAGTCGTGGCTTTTTTCATTTAGACCCTTGTATCTGTAACATGTTTAAGAATGACCTCAAATATATAATTACTGACTTAAATAAAAATCAGTTGCCTTAGAGTTATTAAAAAAAATTTTATTGTAATGTATGTCTGTCATTTTTTTGTGAATATGGTTTTGTCTACCAGGTTCCGTATAGCTGTCACCTATAATCCTTTAATTGTCTGGAGATTGTATCTGAGATGATTGTCTTAAACCTTTAATTGCACCCTTTGTTTATGCTTGTTTGGGAAGGTTTCTTATCTTCCAGGTGTGTCGGATTCTAGGCACTAATCCTTTTATAATCCCTATCTGTCAGTTATACGAACCTTCTTGTATTGTCTTTTCTCGTATTTTTGTCAGTAGCTGCTTCAGTAAAGGGCTTTTCAGCCGAAAGATCTCGCAGACTCCTTCGTTTATTTTTCCTTCGTGGCATTTATCTTTATTTATATATATATATGTATGTATCTGGTATTAGAAAATACAAATTAATTCAACATATATATATATAAATATATATATATACACAGGCAGTACCCGGGTTATGACGGGGGTTCCGTTCTGGACGCCGAAAATTGTCGTAAGCCGGAACATCATAAAAAGACCTAAGAAAACCTTACTTTCAATGCTTTGGGTGCATTGAAAACTATGTAAACTGCATTCTTATTGCATCTTTCATCCAACCCCATACTGGCACGATTAGTATAACAAGGGCGGAGGACGCTTCCTCAAGGATTTGGAGGGTCCTAACGTTATAGAATTTATGAATTTCACGGCACAAGAAGATGCCAATATGGACCCTATTGACACCTAGTTCTTAGAATCAGACAATGGAAGTCTATGGAGAAGTCCGCAACTGAGCGGAAACGTTTCAGCAATTGTCACGAGACTTGACAGTCCTGACTAATCTCTCCCCTAGTTCCTACAACTTCCTTTTCTAAGCAATAGATTCTATATTAACAAGCTAGCCTTTTCCCTAAAAAGACCCAATATTTATGACGATGAATACGAATCTGGCTTTTACGTTCCTTAGGACCCTGTTTAAGAAGAGCCTACCACCTAAAAGTATTACCACGACCAAATCTGCTTCAAGGAGGTACTCCAGTTTGGTTCCACATTATCAGATTCATAATTTCATCGATTCCAAGTACTTGTGCTGGCTAGAACAAAATCATATTGATTTTCTTCCATCCAGGGAAATTCTAGTATCTCCAGATTCACTGGGCGACAATTATTAAATATGTATTGGCCCCTATGTCAAGTCAGAACTTCAGATCAATTTTAGACAGATCTTCAAATAAAACTTCAGGTCCTTTATTCATTCGAGAGGTGGTGGAACAGTCTCATTTAAATGATTAAAGTGACGATTCTATAACTTTAGATAGGCTAACCAGGATCATTCCACACGTACATGATGTCTGAGCGGCGGCTCCCTTAATAAGTCACTTCCACCACATGAGCTTTGATGACCTTAAAGAATTACAGTGTTCCCCCCGTATTCGTGTTCTTCGGATTTGCGGACTCACACATTCGCGGATTTTTCTTTGGAACCTATCTAGAAATTATTCGCGGACGGACTCGCCCATTCGCGGATTTTTCTGACGAAAATAATCACTAATTAGTGTATTTTGATGTTTATTTTCATGAATAAATACATTTTTATGATACAAAATGATTAAATAATTTTCAAATATTAATTTTGATTAATACTGTATTAGTAAGTTTAATAAGTTTAAATGATATCACATAATAAAAATAATAATTCTCTCTCTCTCTCTCTACTACAAAGATGTATGTTTTTTTGTATGATAAATAAATGATTTACTATTTTCAAATATTAATATTAATTTATACAGCAATAATATCAATTCATTAAAGAAAATACCATAGTGAATTAGTAAGATTTTAGCTTATAAATTTAAAAAATTATGGAAGAATGAAGGAAATCCCAGTCAGATTCTTTCTCTAACTCCAGGTACTAAAACTCAGATATACGTATCAAGTTAAGTGACCGGAGGGGGAACGAGCTATTTTGGATTTGTTGCTGCCATCAAGTGCATCATCCAAATTCCACCCCCCCCCCCCCCCGCCCTTCTCTCTCTCTCGTCTCTCTCTCTCTCTCTCTCTCTCTCTCATCTCTCTCTCTCGTCTCTCTCTCTCTCTCTCTTTTACTGAGATGAGAGATTTTTATGGTACATATATGCGTAACATGTTTATAATATTTTCAAATAATAATAACTGTAATTACAAAAATCATATGTGAAAGTATTTTACAAATACGTACTACGATAATCTCTCTCTCTCTCTCTCTCTCTCTCTCTCTCTCTCTCTCTCTCTCTCTCTCTCTCTCTCTCTCTTAAAGCGATGTATGTTTTTTGGATGATGATTTACTAATTTTCAAATATTAATATTAATGTAAACAGCAATAATATAAATTCATTAAAGAAAATACTAAAGTGAATTAGCAAGATTTTAGTTTATAAATAAAAAGAATTATGTAAGAATAAAAGAAAATGCATTTAACCCCGTGTCTTTGTTACGTAGCCAGCTTGGTTGGCTGGGTTCCAACTGTCAAATCCAGTGTTGCCATCTACGGATCATTGAAATTCTCTCTCTTTTTCTCTTTTGCTGATATGAGATAATTTCTATGGTACATGTGTATGTTTATTAATATTTTTGCATAATAATAATAATAATAATAATAATAATAATAATAATAATAATAATAATAATAATAATAATAATAACAATAATAATAATAATATAACTAATCTCAAAATTCACATGTGATAGTATTTTAAAGAAGTACAATAATCTATCCATTTCACTCTTTTAAATAAGGACAACCCTCTCTCTCTCTCTCTCTCTCTCTCTCTCTCTCTCTCTCTCTCCTCTCCACACGAGATACTAGCATGAGCTAGTGGTAACTCTCGCCCTCTGTTTGGGCTGGAAGTGTATGTATAAGTTTATCTTTAAGGACATTACTAAATTTTATGGTGAAATAATAATATACAGTACTAGTTTACAAATAATATTACATTTAATGAGATTAAACAGTAACAATAACATTCTCTCTCTCTCTCTCTCTCTCTCTCACGTATGTTTATTTGTTTTGTAGTGTAAATAAATTATTTACCTTATAACTAATTTTCAAATAATAAGATTAATTAAAAATAGCGATTCCCAGTCTTTTTATCCACTTGGAGGAACATGGGTGGGGGAGTAAATGAGTTTGATATACGAATTGGTGGAGGGGAGGAAGCGGAGTCTAGGGGTTATTCTCTCTCTCTCTCTCTCTCTCTCTCTCCATTATTATTCTCTCTGTCTCAGAAATAATTCATAATTTCACTCTTGAGGGTCAAATATATGATGTTGCCACTCATTGGTCTCTCTCTCTCTCTCGCTCTCTCTCTCTGTTATTTGCTGTAGGTATATATTTTTAATGGTAAAATGTTTAAGATGACTTTAAAATTATATTAATATATAACCTCAAAGATTAATGCAGTAATAGGTTAGTAATTTTAGGTATATTTGAAGTAGGATGTTATTAAAGGTATACATTTGGCATCTGAACTTTCAAGATAGGCAGTTATAAGCATTTTTAGTGGTGGTTTTAACTATTCGCGGGTTTAACTATTCGCGGGGGTGTCTGGTACACATCCCCCGCGAATACGGGGGGAACACTGTATATAGGATGGAATTCAAGTATTTAATCACCACTATCTTAAATCCTTGAAAGCCCTCAATTAATTCAGCAGTGGCAGGGGGGGAAATATTGTTTCCCTTAACACAGCCTAGTCATGCTGACACACCTAGCAGTAATACATTGTCCTTCTTTAGCTCCTTTTCTCTCCTAACCGCCTTGCTTAGTCTCTAGCCTTCTTCTCAGGGTTTTCACTTAGATTGTAGGATTGAACCATTCTTGTAATGGTTATAATTAACTACTAATCATGTACATGTAAAATATATAGTATTGCTTGCTAACATTGTAATCACACAGGCCTTACCAGTAATTGTTTTCCGATGATAGTATATACTTACTGTAGTAAGGACCTAGACTTAAGATATTGTTAAAATCTATTTAGATTTAAGCAATTTATTGAATAGGGTGGAATTATCTTAAGAGCTAGTTTCTCCCTTCCAGTAGTCTTATAGAAATTATATCCAAGCTTGTGAAAGTAATTCTCTGTTACTATTTCATGGAGCGACACAGGTTTAGCCCAGAAAAGGGATTTTGACAAAGGAAAAATCTATTTCTGGGCGTATGACCTGTGTCGCCCAGTGAACCCACCCCTTGCTTCCTCACCCTATGGCCCCAAGCTTGGGTGCTATTTTCAGGAATGGCTATCAAGGCGCTAGTAGTAGCGGTATTGGTCGGTAGATGGCTCTGGTATGGCGCCTAGTTTGAAAGGGAAGATTGACAAAGGAAGAGACTAAAGGGCAGAAGACCTTTGATAGTGGTTTTAACACGCCCCAGTTACTATATCGACACCCTATAAGGGTGAGCGAGCTGGGTACTATATTCCTAGCATTCCATGCAACTTTTTTCTCTGGTATATTTAGCAATATTTATATCTTAGAAATGGTGCTATAAGGAGCATTTCACTGGGTGACACAGGTCATACACCCAGAAATAGATTTTTCCTTTGTCAAAATCCCTTTTATGGTGAATTTAAAAAAAAATTTCCTTCCCTCCGCGCGCGGATTCTCCGCCGCAAATCTCCGAAATGCGTACATCACATTCTCGGAATATTTGCTCCGTTTCATATTAGGCATTTTATAGAGTTTTATATATGAAAATGTGCGCAATTTTAAGTAAAATACAACAAAAAATAATTGAAGGTTGTAGCTTTTCTTATTTTTGAAATATTTGCATATAAAAACAAATATATAAAAAATTCAACATATGGTCAAATTTAACTCGTTTAAAATGGTCGAAAACTGCAATAGTAAGCTAAAACTCTTACAGTATAGTAATATTCAATCATTTATCTTCATTTTGAAACAAATTGGAAGTCTCTAGAAAAAAAATATTTAGATTTATGGTGAATTTTTGAAAAAAACATTTTTTTACCTCCGCGCGTTACGAATTCATGCATCATTTTGTGATAATATTTTCTCTGTGTTGCTTTGATCGTTTTACAATGTGTTATATACCAAAATGATTGCAATTTAGTGTACAATACAACGAAAACAAAATTAACTCGTTAGTTTTAACCGTTTTGCTCACAGCACAATTTGAATACAATTATATATGAAATTTTGTTTTCGCGCTATCATATATCGCATTATTCATATATGATAATGATATTTTTTTCATTTCTGATGGTTGCATACTAAACTTTAGGCAATGACAAAAAATGGAGCCAAAAATGAACTCTTAATCTTGAAAAATAAGCGCGCTGTGATTTTTTGAAAAAAATATTTTTTCCACTTCAACGCTCACTCCGAGACCCCCTAGGCATACGGGATACGATTTTTATTATACCCCTTAGGCGTTTAAGGGTTAATTATTCTGAATTTCTTTGTAGAACCTGTTCACTAAGTGGGTTCAATTTTTCAATATTTAGAGACGAGCAAAAGATAAAAAATCTTCTTGCTCTTGGGTCTCTTTTATCAGTACTTTTGGAAGTTTCTCTCATTATTTAACCAAATCTAAAGACTAAATTATAATGTTGTTTAAGAAAACTGGGAAGCAAACTTACAGTAACAGTAATTTCAGCAGAACGGCAAATTCCCTCTGTATTTTCTGCTTCACAAAAATACAAACCAGAATCTGGGACTCCAACCCCATATATCTGAAAAAACAAATTAAATCTATTTTATACACTAGGTTAGGACAAAGTGAAAACTTTCTCTTGGATAGACATAAGACCTTTAACCCTTAATGGACGGATAGCTTCTCAGGAGTAGTAATAACAGGTTTGGGTGGTGGACGGATTGATCCTGTAGTGAAGCAATATTAAGTGCCATTGATTTGGAAGGAATTGGGCGGGAAAGAGGTGCTGACTTCAAGGGAGAATGTACTGCGTTTGTCTCACATGACGTCTTTTTGTAAATTTGCTCGTAAATATACCGAAGGGTTGCTGCTGGCTTTTGTTCTTGTTTCTTACAACAGTATGTCAGTTGTAAATGTAATTTTGAAAAGAAAAGTGCAAATAAATATTAGAAAAAACATGTACAGATAAAAAAAGTTACTGAATCTTTGTTCTCGGTAAGTTAACGTAAATATTTTTCAACAAATATGCTAAGATTTTGTTACTGAATTTTTTACTTCTTATCTGTTTTAATATTAAGTGAGCTGTAACTATAATTTTACAAATTAAAGTATTATTTATTTGAAAAAACATTTATAAGTTGGGAAAATTTACGACTGTCTTGTAAAAGTGGTCTCACAAGGGATTGTAAATATAGTCATTTTCAACTTCTCATTGAAGGTAGGGAAATTTTTTTTTCACCATGTGTATTTGCATATCTTCCTCTGTCGACTGATTTTTTTTTTGTTTTTTTGTTTTTTACGTAAATTGCCCAACCTCAAAGTTTACCCGACCTGGGGAGATGCATATTGATTTTTTTACTGATCCACTAAGGGTTAAAGAATATGGCCATGGTTCCACACAAATTCATGCTTTTATAAATTATGAGAAAAATTAACAGGTTCTTAGAAACATTTCAATTAAAATTCAAAGCTCATGATTGGTAAGGTATATCCATTTTACATAGACCATTTTAAATCATAAAACAAAAAATAAATATGAATATTGTAATTACATATAAGAAAACTCAGTATACCATAATAATTCTTTTTAACTGGTTAACAAGAGTTATTAATAGGTCTCAGTAAAATTCTTAACTAGGTTATTACTTTAATTATCACCTTTGAGGAAAATAATTAAAACACTCATCATTGCTGTCCTTTGGGTCTTGAGTGAGCCTAAATCAATTAGCATGTAATGTCTTGTAAATAAAAATAACACAGGTTTTTTCAAGATGGCTCCAGCACTTCCATAACTTCTATCAAAGCAACCACTCATCAAAGCTTCTGTCAAAACTTCAGCAAAAGAGATTGTATTTTCCACAAGTTGTAATGTTTCTTTGCATAGGTTTTCCTCACTTATGTAAGTGGAAATGCGTATTGTATGAAAGAAAGATACAGTGGCTTCGCGGTTTTCCGTATTTCACATTTTTGCAGTATTTTTCAAGGACTTTTGTGGAACACATTACACACTTTTCAACGAGGAAATTTCACTAATTTGCAGATTTTTTTCATATTGTGTTTGTAACTCAATGCTGATTTTTATGATAAAAATAATTTACAGCGTACTTGTAAAGTAGTTATGTATCTATTAAGCTCATTCCAAGTTGGGTCCCATACTGAGCATAATAAGGTGTATGACTCTCTCTCTCTCTCTCTCTCTCTCTCTCTCTCTCTCTCTCTCTCTCTCTCTCTCTCTCTCTCTCTCTCTCAAGGTAATGTAAGGTGTACTTAAATTATATTACTGTAAAGATTTTTGATGATAAAACATATTGTACAATAGTTAAAATACTCACTGATTATTTTAATCTTATTTTCCAGTAAAATCAGACTGAAAAATACAATAAAAATAATTAGCAATTTAAATATTGTACTAAATTCTTTATCATTAAAAACTTGACAGTAATATAATTTCAAGTGCATCTTATTTTACCCTTACAGAGAGAGAGAGAGAGAGAGAGAGAGAGAGAGAGAGAGAGAGAGAGAGAGAGAGAGAGAGAGAGAGTTACAAGGATTAGGATGTCTCAAAGACTTGTCAGTCCATCCGAGGAGACATCGTGTGCTCACTTATCTGTATGAGCAGGTTTTACTGTGCATTCACAGTCCTAATGATTTTGTCTAGCTTTCTTTCAAACTCTTCTACACTGCTGCTGTTTACAACTTCTGGTGGCAGTTTATTCCACGTGTCAGATACGTTGTATGTAAAGAAGTACCCACAATGGGGTGTGCTGTATCTCTTCAGTTCTAGTTTCCATCCACTATTTCTTGTATGGTTTTTGTTTAAGGGGGCCGGCCGGCTAATGCCCTTTTTTAAGGACAGGACTTTGATATTCATACCACTTAATAAGGTGACTTGGGACATCTCCAAACCGCATATGATTTTCGCCTCTGACCTTCGGTTTTGTGACGCCAGGGCGATTTATCCCGAAAATAACCATTTTTCAAATTCTATCTCCTCCCTTGATATTTAATATTAAGACCTTGGGATTACTACCATATTAGACCTGATGTAGACCTCCAATCGAATAGAGAGTTTTTTTTCTAAAAGTCATTTTTTTGTTTTTTTTGCTAGATATGAATTTTTCAATATGGTCAAAAAATAAACCCTATAAATCAGGAGAAAAAAAATTTAAAATAAAAAAATAAAAAAAATACGAAACAAAAATTGGAAAAAAGGGCTCTATTTGATTGTTCTATAATGTCTTTCTGAGTTATATACCAAATTCCAATGTTATAGCTTTAAAACTAAGTGAGAAGATAGATTTTGAAGGTCAATAAGTATAGTTTTGAGATACGGGCGTTCAAAGTTTTCCTTCGTATTTCTATAAAGACAATATTAATAAATAATGATTATTATGAATGTATATTTCTTTTTTATTTCTTTTTTTTTATTAATAAACCAAAACTATTTTATTTATCATAATTTAATCATAAATGATGATCCCTTTGCTCATATATCGCAGCCTGGGGCACTGCTTGAGACAAGATGGGGCACTCCTTCCTACACAATTCTCTCTCTCCCCTTCACTAACTCTGCTTATTACAGCGAATTTTCTTCTTCTGTGTGTTAGCGAGATGTTTTCCTTGTATTTTCCTCTTTGGCATGATGAAATTCTTGCCCAAAACAAAGATAAACAAACGTAATTGCAAGAGAATGTCAAGAGGTGAAAACTCTAGAATGGCGTACACTTTTTTTACAAAGACAATTTAATAAATCATGATTATTATGAATTTCATATTCCATTTTGAGTATTAAAAAACCAAAACTTTGTTATTTATCATAAATGAAGATCTCTTTGCTCAAAGATCGTAGCCTTAGGCACAGTGTGACGTGTGCTGTCAAGCAAGACGGGGGCGTCACTAAGCAACCCTCCCCTCTCTCTTCATTAACTACGCATATATTATGATATTCTGTAATAATACTTGAGCGATTTTTCTTCGTCTGTATGTTAGCGAGATGTTTCCCTTGTCTTTTCCTCATTGGCATGATGAAATTCTTGCCGAAACATACATAAACATACGTGAAAGCTGGCGAATGTCAGACGTGAAATAGAAGGTGTAGACTACATGACGTCTGTGATCGCACTAAAATGACTGGACTTGGTAGCTTGAGCCTGAAGTCTCCTTCTCGACTCGGGGAATGTCTACAGATGCCATTTCTCCCAATTTCTTTGACAATAATTATCAAAATTTACGATAATAGAAGAAATATTGCATTTTCTTGTACGGATCAATGTTTTAGGCTTATTGAGTTACGTTAACTAATTACCCCGTAACTACGAAAGTAAGAGGAATTTTGACGAAATATTTCGTATACGTATTCTCAATTGCCATATGAAGCTCCATGAATTTTTTCATGACTTTGCATTTTTCGCCCTATACCTCCATATATAGAGGTTCCGGCCGGCCCCCTTAATGTAAATAGGTTACTGTCTACTTTTTTTATGCCTTCCAGTATTTTAAATGTCTCTGTTAGTCACCTCGCAATCGTCGTGTTTCTAATCCATACATGTTCAGGCTCTCTAGTCGTCTTCGGTAACCTATTTGCCTGATGGATGGAATTAACTTTGTGACTTGCTTGTATTCCTTCTAATCTATTTATGTCTTTTCTTGGTGTTGGTGACCAAAAATGTACTGCATATTCAATATGGGGTCAAACTATTGATGTATAGAGCTGCAGCACAGTTTCCTTGTTTCTGTATTTGAACTGCTTCTTTATGTATCCCACTAGTTTCTGTGCCTTCTTTTCTGCTTTTATGCACTGTTTTGTGGGTTTTAAGTCCTTGGTAATAATGACTCCAAGATCCTCCTCTTGTTCTACACTATTTATGTCATTCCCAAGCAGCATGTAGCTGGCCTGAGAGTTGTTTGTTCCGATTTGTAACACTTTACACTTATCCATGTTAAAAGGCATTTTCCATTACTTTTACCACTCTCC
This sequence comes from Macrobrachium nipponense, assembly GCF_015104395.2. Taxonomy (NCBI): domain Eukaryota; kingdom Metazoa; phylum Arthropoda; class Malacostraca; order Decapoda; family Palaemonidae; genus Macrobrachium; species Macrobrachium nipponense. Next base: position 29,345,987 of record NC_061095.1, on the reverse strand, counting down.
TATTATCATTAGATCATTTTTTAAACTTTCCACAGCATCTGGGTCTACTGCATTTACACCTAGTTTGGTGCCATCTGCAAATTTGGCTATCCTGCTAGTTAAGCCTGCATCAATGTCATTAATGTAAATCAAAAATAAGAGAGGGCCAAAGACAGAACCCTGGGGAACTCAGCTTGTTACATCTGCCTACTCTGATTCCTCACCATTTATTACGACTCTGTTTTCTATAAGTTAGCCAGTCTTCGACCCAGTCTGCCGATTCCTACAATTCCTAAAGCTCTAACTTTTGTCATCAGTTTCTTGTGTGGGACTGTGTCAAAGGCCTTTTGGAAATCTAAGAATATTATATCTACTGCTCTGCTACTGTCGTAAATACCAAGCAGGTTATAAAAAAACTCAAAGAGGTTTGATAGGCAGGATCTTTTTTGTCTGAAACCTTGTTGGCTGTTTAACAACAAATTGTTTCAATCTATGTGATCCACAATTTGATGCAATTATGGACTAAAAAATCTTGCAAACAACCGATGTTACGCAGATTGGTCTATAATTTCCTGGCTCTTCTCTTGGACTTTTTTTTGTAAACTGGGGGTACATTTCCAAGTTTCCATCCTTTTGGTGCCTTTCTTTGTTCAGCACTTTTCCTGTAGAGTTTATATAGGTGAGGAACTATCTCCTCTTTTAGCTCTTTCATTTCTCTTGGATGAATCTCATCGGACCAGATTTGAACTTTTTTGAGTTTGTCTAGTTTGTTTTTAATATCCTCTTCTTTAAATATTATTTTGTCTAATGGTTCTAACCCTTCATATTTAATAGCAGGTTCAGAATATTGAGGTAGTATCTTCAGTTGTGAATACACTAGTAAAACACTTATTTAATAACTCTGCTTTTTCCAAGTCTGAGATCACCAGGTTACCTCTATTGTCCCTTAGGGGAACTATAATATTTTTTATTGGTTTTCTACTATTAACATGCACAAAGAATTCTCTTGTGTTTTCTCTACAAACTGATGCAACTCTCTTATCCTCATTTATCTTTGCATTTCTTACTAATTTGTCCACCAATCTACAGAGTTCTTTATGCCAGCTTGCTTCTATTGGTGTTGGGTGTGGGTTCACTGATTTGTGCAATCTGTCTCTTTCTCTTATCTTATTTTTAATTTGTCTGGTGAACCACTTTGGCTGAGGGTTGCCATTTGTTAGTATTTGCCTTAATGGTATACATCTAGAGCACTTTTCTGTGTATTCCTCCATGAACAAAGGGCTTCCCAGTGCTTATCTATGACTGTGTTCTCGTCATACTCTAGATTTTTAACGTACTCCTTTAGGTTTTTTAGGTCTTGTCGATGCCAGCCTACTCATTAATATCTTCTTCTCTTTTTTATGTTGAACATTAATTTGAAATGAGATAATTCTATGGTCACTTTTGCCTAGATTTACACTTACTGAAAGGTCAGATACTAGATTATCTTCTGTTGATAGGACGATGTCTAGTATGTTGTTCCCTCTAGTGGGTTTGAAAACCCATTGGTGAAAGAATTCATTTTTTACAAGATCTAAAAGTATCTTTCCTTGGACTGCTGCATTCAAATCTCCTATTATTATGCAGAGTTTCTTGGGGGGGTGTATCTCTTGTCCTAGCAGTGCATACAGCTCCTCATTGGACATTGTGATTGGTAGGGAGGTCCTATACACAGTATTAAGAGTTATCTTCCTCCCTAGGCTGTTTAAGTTAATGCCAATTACTTCTTGCATGGTTGTAATTTTACAACCCTTATTGAACTGAGGGTGGTCCCTAACATATAACAAAATGCCTCCACCTTTTTTATTGAGTCTATCTTTTTTTAACAACTTATATCCAGCTATATGGTATGTACTCTCCTACAAAGTCTCTTGCTGCCTCTTGTATCCATGTTTCTGTGATACCTATTATGTCTAATCCCTCACTTGCAACCAATGCTTTGAAGAGATCTACTTTGTTCCAATTTGACTGTGCATTACACTGCGCCACTCTGAAGGACTTTTCTATCTTCTCTTTTGTCCTCGGTGGCTTTATTAGTTTCCCTTACTATCACTGTTGCTGGCAGAGCTAATACTAACCATCTTCTGGGAGCTTTCCAATTTCTTACCTTGAAAGTTCATTCATTGAGGTGTTTCATGAGGTTTTTGTTGAGAAGGTTTCCTATTAGTTTTGCTCCTTGCAAATTCAAGTAAGTTCCATCTTTTTTATATCGTTTTTTATTCCCTATAAAGCTGTCCCAAAAGTTTACAAACCTAACACCATTTTCTTGGCATATTAGTTCCAGTCTGTCATTGATTCCAATTGCCTTACTAAAGGAGAATGGATTACATTGGTTCTGGGCAAAAGTCCTATAAGAATGCCGTTATCAGTTTTCTCTCGGATGTTCTCTACAATTTTAGTCAGGTAGGCTACAAGACCTGTCTGAAACAGTTCCTCCATCTTTTAGAAACAAGTAATTTCCTCCTCCCTGTATTATGACTGCACTTTTTCTATTATTTAGCTTGCTTTTTTTTCACTGCCTCAGCTATGTTCTTGCTCCCCCCGTGCACCTGGGTAAGAATTAACATAAGACCCATAAAAATGGGAACCACAACCATCCTTCATCTCACACATACCCAGTTTCTACCTACTACCAGCAAAATGGCTCAGTCCACTACTGACCCCTTACATCCCAGAAAAGTAGCTGACTAGTATCTATAGCTACCTGCACTAAAATGACAATTTGTCGAAAATTGCATTTTTCCTAACTATACAAACCTGAGGTCCTTTAACAATAGGAAGTAGCTAGCGGCAGCTGGAACGGTCGTAAGCTTCGAACAAGGGGAGAACGGTAGTTTAACTGCTTGTCCGACAGTCGCGCGCCGCGCGACTGGGAGGTAAACAAATCACTTTTGCTTTTGGGGGTTTTGGCCCATGCAAAATACGCAGAGTGAGGGGTGGCATGAGAAGGGACTATATGTAAAAAAGGACCTCAGGTTTGTATAGTTAGGAAAAATGCAATTTTCGACAAATTGTCATTTGTTCCGATACGTAATACAAACCATCGGTCCTTTAACAATAGGAAGACTCACTTCTTGGTGGGAGGAATCTGAGTCTTTTGATGAACAGACTGGTGTTCGTCCCATCCCTGGAATGCCTCCCTGGTCGTAAGAGCGAGGGAGGGATCCAAGCCTCTGTCCGATTGATCGGGGTGTGCACCGCAGGATCAATGGTCAGACCTCTGGCCGAGTACCTAAGAGAGAGGCAAGCGTATCTTCTTCGTACCAGCAAAGCAAAGAACTTGTTCCTGTTTGCAAGAGGCAACATAAAGTATGGGTTTGTCTCAAGCTGGCATCCACTTCCTCCCCTTGTTGGAGGAAGTGGTGGATATACGCTCCTATCCCTAGTGAAAGGGATAGGATGGGGCTCTGTTGAGTAGCTCACCTGCATCTTGTCCTAATCCAGCAGGGTGACGACCGTGTCCCTCTAACCACAGGTAGAGGGGAAGAAAAAGATGGGAAGAGGAGCCAGTCACACTCTCATTCACTCATCCATTCTTACGGTCACACCAGGACTCGATGCTGTTCAGCCTGCGAGGGTCTGGGTTCGCTACACAACGTGTTGAGCAGCCACCACAGGGTCCCCAAGGAAAAAGATCCAAGGACCTGTGGGCAATATCCGAAGGTAGAAGGAAGGGCATGTGGTCTGGTTGGACCAGACCCCTGCCTTCAGTACCTGCGCCACGGAGAAGTTCTTGCGGACAAGGCAGCATCTCCTTCGCATCGAAGGCGGTGAAGTCCATTAGGGAGGGGATTGTGAACGACTCGAACCAATCGTCAGGGACCGAAGGGTTCTGAGTCTTCGCTACGAAGTTCGGTACGAAATCGAGCGTCACGGATCCCCATCCCCTTTGGAGCTGGATGCTTGACTTATTTGCAGGAGAAGTCATGCAGTTCCTCAGAGGAAAAGAAGGAAATAGTCGCATGACCTATTCCTCTTCTCTACTTCGGTGATGTCCAGTACCCATACTGGTCTGTCCGTTTGCCACGAAGTCTCTCGCATCCTCCTATCCCCATGCAGCGAAGTTCTCGGTAGTGGATAGGACACCGACACTCCATGGTGGGTGTCAATGGTATGGGTACTGTGACAAGCTATTAAAACGAAGTAATGATTGCTCTGTAACAACCGAACTAAGTCAACAGCGTAGTTCGTAACTGACTCGGCCGCTCTGACAGCTGCCGACTGACTGCGTTCGGTAGGAGCAAGTTGTCAAAGCATCCGAGTAAGTCACGTGACCTTCGCATTAAAGGGTTATGCGAGAGACCAAACAAATAATGTATTTGTTTGTCACCAATGCCGGACAGCGAGGTGATGATTCTCTTAAGGCATGTGCCCAACAGGCGAAAGTCAATTGCCTTCTAGAGACCGAGGTCCCTGAAGGCAAAACATCTCATGGTTGTTGAATCTCAGCTAAGGAGAAACAACACTATGTACCGTTGAAGACGAAGGTAGATATTGAATGCAACCTACGTCTTCACAGACGAATTGAGAGAAGGATTCTCAAGATTCATAACCTGTGCTCACAAATGACTGAAAACGCTAACCGCTATTTCATTGCTGTCCGGTGAGAAGTCGTAGTTGCAATGAAAGCGGGGCGTTCTTCAGTAATGAAAACACAGGGGAAAGCGCCTGAAGAACTGCTTCTCATGGCTGAACATTTGGAAGTAGAGCTGTCAGGTCGGAGAGTAGGCGATGTCTTCTGACACATCTCGTAATTCGGGTTGAACAATGAAACAATTGTACACCTACGAATACGAGATATTTTGAAGACAAACTCAGATGTCTGCAAAAATCATTCGCATTATCGCAGTGCGATGCAGCGGGAGACTTGTACAGACCTTTCTGTTTTTTGGGGGGGGGTTATGTTACCGTGCGGTAAAACGAGAAGTGAAAGAGTCCAAGGAAGATCTCTCTATTGAAAATTCTCGCATGTCGAAGGCGATGGAATCTAGCGTCACAGCAGTAGATGGTCCTTCATTATTGCGAGAATCCCCATTAATCAGAGACCTAAGTCCATGATTGTTGGGCAGAGATACGGTTCGGTAGTCAATCAAACCAGGGGAGAGAGAGACATAACTGACCGTCCATCTCGGAGGCCCAGCTGATTACTTGAGCTGCTGTCAGGCAGTTCAATACGCAGTAGTTGAGGCCTGAGCTCTTCGCCGACTCGTCATCCTGAGTTGCCATGTAATCCATTATTCCATGAAGGAATGCGTTCGGCTAGAACTACCGAGCATAAAAGATATGCTCGAGCAATTATATTTAGGCGAAACGAATTTCGGTAAATATAAAAGTTGAAATGGTGTTGTCGTGACAAAACCATAAGTATATAAATTGAAACTGAAAACTCCTGGGAGGTTGCAGGCAACCCGAGTTGCAGTTCAATTAGAATACTTCTCTTCTAAGTCGCAATCCGTAGATAAACTAGGATATGCGCCTACCCCTCGGACAATTCAACTGCTTAGTAGAATCATGTCGCGAGGTTAATATACGTAGTATATTTGTAGGATTCTGAACAACGATCCTCCATCCTAAATTCTTTCCTTCAAGAAAACAAAATAAGGATTGGAGATCGACCACCTTTCGATCTCTATCAAAGAGTGAAGGAGAAGTCTTCCTCGAAGAAAAGCTTCAATGGTGAACAGAATACTAAACGAAGACGATAGTTCAAGCCAAACTGGATATTCCCGTCCGATCTTCTCTATTCCAGGTTGGTCGCCTACTGTCAAGATAGTTTTTTCTTTTCAGCAGCAGTCTTCTTCACAATGCTAGAAATTTCAGGAATTCGAGCATAGGCGAGGTTCCCGATTATCATGTAACATCGGGATTCTCGTCTCGCTCACTTTAGACCGTGGTCTCGCCTAAGTGTTTAGAGATCGGTAAAAAACTCGAACACTCTGAATGCGCTAGAAAATTCCTTAGAATTCTAAGCAGTCTGCGAAACCCCCACCGAATTCGTCAAACGATATCGGCTGGTGGTCCTCTCGATTCCCGTAGAAATCGAGAATGGGGCAGGGGATCCCTCCTCAACGACCGGGGCTTACGTCAGGTAGGACCCGAAGGTCCCCCCGGTAGCGCAGTCCCGAACGTGGATCCTACAGAGAAATCTCTGTAGGATCCCTCTTTCCCTCGTAGCCGTAAGGAGAGAGGGAATGGGGGAGGAATTGGATACTCGCTCGACCTTCCCAGTGGAACTAGCAGTTGGAGAAGAATAGGAGCAGCCATCGCCTTGCGGCGATGGTCTCTCAGAGTCTGGGAAAACGTATCGTCAGGAGAAAACGTTTTCCCGCGGAGGGTTACGAACTCTCATTGTAGGTAAGGGTCTGCCGCCACTGTGAACGTCGTCTGGGTGGGGCTGATCGACACCTGACAGGGGAGAGCCGATACCGTCCTCCGACTCATTCCAGTCCTCGTCGAGGTCGAAACCTCTCAGGAGGACCGAAGGAGTATTTAAATACGGTGTCCGAAGACACGTAGAAACGCCGCTGTCGCAGTAGAGGAGGTGGAAGTAGCTCGATCGACCGGCCAGAACTGAGCGAGCCTTCTTGTCCGGAGACGAGAGACTCTGGTTCGAGACAGAATCGGCAAGCTCCGATCGCGGCAGACCCACCGTCGGTTTGGGTTCCCTCTCGGGCCCCAAAACGACTCGAGCAGAGACGTGGGCTCTGCTGGTGGGAGCGGCAATCCTTCCGCAAGGTCATTATGCTGACGAATCAGCTTAATGACTTCTGCAATTTCCTCTGTATCTCGGGAGTAACCGCGTCTTGCGGAGTAGGACCGTCCAGTCCTTCCAACAAGAACAGATCCCGAGATACTCCTCCTTCCGAAGGAGGAATAGCGGCAGACCCCTGACGGTCGCCTCCAGCTACTTGCACGTATGTCCTGGTCGGTCCTAGAACCGTGCCTGGTCCATACGGCGTCATAGCGGGATCGCGAGCGGCGCACCTCTCGCGATCACTCATAGGTAAGGACCTCGCTCCGCCCGGTGTAGCCCGAGGAGGTTGAAGGTACAGGAGAGGCAGACCTGACGCCCCCCCCCCTAGCTCGCTGGCAGGACCAGCGTGCTTGGAGGGCTGCTGCTGATCGTCAACCCGCGGTGGCGATCGAGCAGCAGGCCTAGCCTTGCCGCTCGCCTGGGCGAGAGGCTCGGCTGAGAAACGTCGACGCTGATCTCTAGCGTCAGGCGAGCTGTTGCTGGTTACCATCTTCGCCCGGTCCCGATGGAGCGGCGTCAGGTGACCTGCTAGGTTCGCTGTCGCGGTGAGACCGGCGAGCCGTCCTCTCGGCGCGTCGAGCCGCTGGTACCAGCCGTGGCTGGTACCGACGGCCGCGGGGACCCCTTCCTCGCCTCAACTCGTGGCTGGTCAGCGACCGTCACGTCAACCCGAGCAGCCAGCTGGTCGCTGCGAGAGCGTCCACTGGCCTGACGCAGGAGTCGTCTGCACGGATCCTATCGCCTAGTCTTCTGCTCCGCGCTTCGGTCTTGACGGCGAGCGAGCTCGGGCGTCAAGACTTTGGCTGGACGGTCTCCCGCGGGAGACCGTCCACTCGGTACTTCTCGCTAACGAGAAGCCGAGGCGGATCCTGGTTTAGCGGCAGAACGCTAGACCAGGCGAGGAAGTGCCAGCCGAAGCTGGTACTCCTCTGGTCCCCGTCTTCTTCTCCTTGGTAGAAGAAAAGACGGGCCCTGGTTTTCCCGGAGGGGAGCAGGAGGACCAGCAGAAGAGCTCCCCGAATCGCCGGAGCGAGACGGGCCCTTAGAAGGGTCCCTCCCCGAAGGAGCCTTCTTAGGGGGGAAAACCCGGGTTACCAGCTGGTCGCTGCAAGAGCGGCCGCTGGCCTGGCAAGAGTCACCTGAGCGTCTCTCACCAGCCTTCTGCTCCGTGCCGCGTCTTGGCGCCGAGCGAACTCTGGCGCCGAAACTTGGCTGCACGTCTCCCGAGGGAGAACCGTACACTCGGGATCTCTCGCGAGCGAGAGACCGAGCCGGAACCTGGCGTAGCGGCATCGCGCTAGCACCAGGCGAGGAAGTACCAGAGCTAACCGATACTCCCTCTGGTCCACCCCGTCTATCCTCATTCCTTACGGAAGGGGAGGACGGGCCCCGACTCCCGAAGGAGCAGGAGGACCAGCAGAAGGACCCCCCGTCCCACCGAGGTGGGACGGGCCCTTAGAAGTTCCCGAAGGAGCTTCTTTAGGGGGGAAGGCAGCCTTCTTCTTCTTCGGCTTATGGGCCTTAGAAGTCGAAGGGGAAGAGGCAGCAGCAGACGATGAAGACGAAGATGACAGCTTCCTCTTCTCCTCTTCCTCGTCAGCTCACGCAGGACAGTCGTCAGGTCCTCCATCCAGGCCGGAGCCGGGCTATTGCCGAAGCAACACGGCCCGACTGCACCTGTCCGGAAGGACCTGGGACTGGGGAAGACACCACGTGGGCAGGACCAGCATGGACAGGCACAGGAACAGGAGCGACAGGAACAGCAACCAGCTCAGGAGCGGCAGGAACAGCGGTACGGTAGACCCAGAAGGGACAGCCAAGCCAACAGCGGAATCACATCAGCGGCAGGTACGGCAGGCCCAGCGATCGCCTCGTAGAATCATCGGCAGCCAGCGGAACCTGGGTCCTGGCGGCGCCCGGTCCCGGGGCGAGCTGCTGGAACAGCGGAAGTCTGGGCAGGCAACACGAAGAAAACAGGCGGCGGCGGCAACCCCACCTCGTACGGCTGTGCGGCCCTAGTAGCGGCAGACGGCGTCATCGACACAGCATGGGGAGTGTAGACCAGGAGGGGGGGAGCAGCAATAAGCGGCCGTGGGTAGTAGTGGAGACCGCCCCAGACCTCGCTAGACGCTGCAGCAGCCCGTGGATGCTAGGCACGCCCTGCTCCGCGGTGGTCCATACCTGTCCAAGGTCGTCTCCCACGGATGTAGCACAAACCTGCGGTAACATAGATAGATTAGTAAGAGGGGTTCCCTCACGCACGGGGGGAAGACATGCCCCACCCCGAACGCAAGGAAGACCCCAAATACAAAATACAACGAAGAAAGCTGAGCGGGGGGCAGGAAGGAAGACGAAGAATCGGATACCAAGGGAGTCGCGGGAGAGCTTTCGACGACTTCCTGGCAGACCTTCGCTTCCCCTACCCCCGCACAGCAGTGAAAAGTAATATGAAAATGAAACAGAATACTGCCCTTGCGATTCACTTCATAGAACTTAAAGGGGAAAAGATCAATTCCCGGGTAAGAACGGAAACTTGATCCAATATATGATGCTATCATAAAAATATATATGAAAATGAAACAGAATACTGCACTTGCGATTTCATTTCACATAAAAAAAATCGTAACTGTAAGGATCAATTCCCGCGGGTAAGAACGAAAATTGATCCAAATTTAAATTTCATGCAAAATAAATAAATGAAAATGAAAAGAATATTGCAATTGCGAATCCACTTTCATTTGCATTCTATTATACAAAATTAAAAGGCTCGTGCCGAGCGCAAACACACTCTCGGTAACGAACGCACAGGGCAAACATATAATGAAAAGAGTACTTACATTTTTCAATTACACACTTTCGCCCAAAATACATGACTCGGCGCGAGCTCGCCCGCCCTCGGCCACCGAGGCATAATTCAAGGGTTCAATTCATGAAAAGAGAGGAAATCGCCGCATCTACGGCGATAACTCCATGTTGGTTCATAATTAAGTAATGAAAATGAAAACAGTGTACTTACAGTTTCATTTTCAAGTCAAACAAACCATTAGTAGAAAACACAATATAAACAAAGCATACGACGATGAAGCGGGGCAGAGAGCGATGACGAACACGTCCTTCACACGCGGCCGAAAGCAAAAGTGATTGTTTACCTCCCAGTCGCGCGGGCGCGCGACTGTCGGACAAGCAGTTAACTACCGTTCTCCCTTGTTCGAAGCTTACGATCCGTCCAGCTGCCGCTAGCTACTTCCTATTGTTAAAGGACCTCAGGTTTGTATTTACGTATCGGAACAAATAGCATTCATATCACTGTTAAATAAAATAGTACAGTACGTACTACTAAAGATGATGGGATGAGCTTTGATCAGACCAGATCTCTAACATAAGCAGTTACCCTTTAAATGTGCTGTTCAAATTTTTGAATGATAAGAAAACAAAGTATCTAACCTTAATTATGTTACTGGCACCCTTTTGGATTTCTTTTCCATTCTTGTACCATGTATAAACAGGCTCTGGCTCAGCTAACACTTCCATATCTCAAGAAAAGCTGAAAAAAATAGAAAAAACAAAAAAGGCAATACATTACATCTCACGATCAAAGACAAAGGGCAATCTTTAAATTTCAAGTGAAAATGGAGAAAAATATAGATCAAGTATTTCACAATATGTATCTAGTATTAAAAAATACACAAATATATATATATATATATATATATATATATAATATATATATATATATATATATATATATATATATATATATATATACACACACACACACACAATTTATACTGTATTTCTGATAAGTATACGTCTTTTTATATAAATTTCTATGCTTCATAGATACAACCCTACCATATTCTAATGAATCCTTATCATCTGATGCAATGAAAAAGAATACACCTGCTTACTGAAAGTGAATACAGAAATATAATTCTGAATGGTAAATAGTATTACAAACACAGTTAATATTCCATAGCTAGAAGGTGCAGGGTATTTAAGCATGGTCTTGCAATATTTTAGCAACATTTAACTGCAATCTTTCATACAACTGGATCTCATCTTATATGTATTCTGATATGAAAGACATGAATTTTATTTCATTACCACCATCCAACTGCTGAGGCTGTTGCCCATTCTTATGCTGGCTATGTTAAATATCCTAATAAGGATGCTGATGTAGTGGCAGACAAATGTGGCAAAAATTACACACCAAAAGGGTTAGATAATAAGCCCTGAAACTCAAACGATGCATTAGATATAATGGCTTGCTACAGCTAAAATAGTTAAATAGTGGTTCACCAGAGAGCAGGAGATTTGACAATTCAGTATGGTGGTTGTTGTCTGCAGCAACAATGTTCGCTAGATTCTACAGGAAGGAATGTTGTTCTTAGCAAGAAATCCCCAGGTGAGCAAGCAAACTGTGTCCCCATAGAAGAACCTGACCCTCTTGTCAATTGCGTGGAGCTCACCAACCCTCTGAGTAGTTGCTAGGGCCAAGAAAAAAATTGTCTTCTGGGTAAGATTTCTCAAAGACGACGGGAAAAGGGTTCAAACCATGAACCCAAGATCCATTTTAGGAGCATGTAGTACTGTGGCGGGATCACAAGCTAGAAAAAAAGCAGGCAAAACCCTCCCCACATTAACCTAATCACTCCAGCTGCCCAACCCACCCCAGTCACACTTTCTTCTTTACACAACAAAATACACGCAGAACAATTGACCTATAGCTACGCAAAACAAAAAAACACAAAACACAAAAAACAAAAAATTCTCAAAACACATGTACTTACCAATCAATCCAGTTACTCCGGGCTATCCTGTGCTGTCCGCTGGTAAAGGTCACTGGGACACCAACAACACCAACACCAACAACAACAACCAAGAACCATGACACCACAACCCAACAACTCAACAACAACACAACAACCAAGGACAACAACAAAACAACAACAGTCAAGGAACACAACCACAACTCAACAACACAGCAACCAACCAAGGAACATAACCACAACCTAACAACACAACAACCAACCAAGGAACACAACCTCACATATAACAACAACAAAACACAACAAAAGTCCACTGCACAAACACCACAAAAAATCACAACAGCACAGGCACAACAACTCTAAGCAAAAACACTAACTTAACAACACCACATGACAACAAAAATGACAATTTGTCCAAAATTGCATTTCTGGGCTCAGCTCGTGTCGCTGCGCGAAATATCCTTTAATCTATTATTTCTAGGGTAAATGTACTAACACATACCAGAGAATAAATAAATAAAGAAAAAGGTCAGTACAACTGACTCGCTCACCCTCCAAGAGGGTGTCGTATGAACACTATGGCGAGTGAGACCACTAACCACGAGCCGATTGCCAATAGAAATCTCCCACTACAAAATCCCC
>NC_061095.1:29260085-29333304 GCF_015104395.2 Macrobrachium nipponense | reverse complement strand
ATTGCGAGAATCCCCATTAATCAGAGACCTAAGTCCATGATTGTTGGGCAGAGATACGGTTCGGTAGTCAATCAAACCAGGGGAGAGAGAGACGTAACCGACCGTGCATCTCCGAGACCTAGCTGATACTGAGCCGCTATCAGGCAGTTCAATACGCAGTAGCTCTCGGTGACTCGTCATCCTGAGTTGCCAGGTAATCCATTATTCCACAAGAAGGAATGCGTTCGGCTAGAACCATCGAGCATAAAGAATACGCTCGAGCAATTATATTTAACCGAAACGGATTTCGGTAAATACAAAAGCTGATTTGGTGTTGTCAGACAATACCAAGTATCTAAAATCGAAACTGATAACTGCTGGAGGTTGCAGGCAACCCCGAGTTGCAGTTCAATTAGATACAATTCGTCTCGGTCACAAAAAACCGTAGTTAGTTAACTACGGTATTGTGCCTACCCCCGGACAATTCAATCAACTGCTTAAAAGAATCATGTCGCGAGGGTAATATACGTAGTATATTTGTAGGTTCTGTACCACGACCTCCATCCTAAATTCTTTTCCCCTCGAAGGAATGAAGAATAAGGATTGGAGATCGACCGCCTTTTCGTTCTCTAGTCAAGAGAGTGAAGGAGAAGTCTTTCCAAAGGAAAGCTTCAATGGTGAACAGAATACCGAAGACGATAGTTCAAGCCAAACTGGAAGTTCCCGTCCGTTCTTCTCTATTCCAGGTTAAACGCCTACTGTGAGATACTCTTCTTTCAGCAGCAGTCTTCTTCCAAATGCTAGAAATTACAGGAATTCAAGCATAAGCGAGGTTCCCGATTATCGTGTAACAATTATCGGGGATTCTCGCTCACTTTGGACCGTGGTCTCGCCTAAGTGTTTTGGAGATCGTAAAAAACTCGAAACACTCTGAGTGCGCTAGAAATTTCCGTAGAATTCTAAGCACTCTGCGAAACCCCCCACCGAAGTTCGTCAAACGATATCGGCTGGGTGGTTCCTCTGATTCCCGTAGGAATCGAGAAAGGGGCAGGATCCCCTCCTCAATGACCCGGGGCTTACGTCAGGTAGGACCCGAAGGTCCCCCGGTAGCGCAGCCCTAACGTGGGATCTTACGAGAAATCTCTGTAGGATCCCTCCCCCTTTCCTCGTAGCCGTAAGGAGAGAGGGAATGGGGAGGAATTGGATACTGGCTCGCCTTCCCAGCGGAAACTAGCAGTTTGGAGAAGAAAAGGAGCAGCCATCGCCTTACGCGATGGCCTCTCAGAGCCTGGGAAAACGTATCGTCAGGAGAAAACGTTTTCCCCGAGGAGGGTTACGAACTCATACTGTAGGTAAGGGTCTGCCGCCACTGTGAACGTCGTCTGGGTGGGGCTGACGACACCTGACAGGAGAGAGCCGATACCGTCCTCCGACTCATTCCAGTCCTCGTCGAGGTCGAAACCTCAGGAGGACCGAAGGGGTATTCAAATACGGTGTCCGAAGACACGTAGAAACGCCTCTGTCGCAGTAGAGGAGGTGAAGTAGCTTTGTTCGACCGGCCAGAAACTGAGAGAGCCTTCTTGTCCGGAGACGAGAGACTACCTGGTTCAACACAGTCGGCAAGCTCCGATCGCGGCAGACCCACCGTCGATTTGGGTTCCCTCTCGGGCCCCAAAACGACTCGAGCCGAGACGTGGCTTCTGCTGGTGGGGGCGGCGATCCTTCCCCGAGGTCGGTTGTGCTGACGAATCAGCGCCATAACCTCGGCAAAGTTCCTCTGGATCTCGGAAGTCACAGCATCTTGCAGAGTGGGACCGTTAAGCCCTTCGAACAAGAGCATATTCCGAGAACCTTCCTCCTAAGAAGGGGGAACAGCGACAGCCCTCTCGGTCTTCCCCATCCACTTGCGCATACGTCCTGGCCGGTCCAAGAACCGTGCCTGGCCGTACGTCGGGCTCGGTGGGATCATGAGGGGCGCACCCCTCACGATCACTCCTCAATACCTCGCTCCTCCCGGTGTAACCCGAGGAGGTTGAAGGTACGGGAGAGGCAGACTGACGCTCCCTTCGTCGCGCGCTGTCAGAACCAGCCGGCTTGGAGGGCTGCAGGCGATCGTCAACCCGCGGTGGCGATCGAGCGCAGGCCCTGGTCGGAACCGTCTCGCTGTGGAGAACGGCTGGACTGAGCACAGCGGCCCCGATCTCGAGTGTCAGAAGAGCTGGTGCTTGGTTGCCGTACCCGATCGCTCTCTGTGAGAGCGACGGTCAGGCGACCTGCAGGCTCCACTGTCACAGTGAGACCGGTGCTTGTCCTCACGGCACGTCACGTCGCTGGTTCCAGCCGTGGCTGGCACCGGCGAACGGGAGGACCTCTTCCCAGCCTCAGCCCGTGGCCGGTCGTGGACCGTCACGTCCCCGGGTAGCCAGCTGTTTCGCCGCGAGAGTGAGAGCTGGTCTGGTGAGAGTCGCGTGAGCGGCTGTCACCAGTCTTCCGCCCCGTGCCGTGAACCTGACGCTGAGCGGACTCAGAGGTCTGGTTCCTGGCTGCACGGTCGCTGGTAGGCGACCGTACACTCGGTACCTCCCCTCCCGCGACGAGAGGCCGAGACGGACCCTGATGCAGTGGCAGAACCACTGACACCAGGCGAGGAAGTACCGGTGTTAGCCGGTACCCCTCTGGTCCCCGGTAGTCTTCTTCCTTGCGGAAGAAGAGACGGGCCCCGCTCCCGAAGGAGCAGGAGGACCAGCGGAAGGAACCCTCCCGTCCCACCGAGGTGAGACGGGTCCCGAGAAGCTCCCGAGGGAGACTTCTTAGGAGGGAGGAGGGCAACCTTCTTCTTCCTCGGCTGTGAAGCCTTAGAAGTCGAAGGGGAAGAGGCGGCAGCCGACGACGATGACAAGATGAAGACGACGATGACGACACCTTCCTCCTCTTCTTCGTCAGCTTCCTCAGGACAGACGTAAGATCTGCTATCCAGGGCGGAGCTGGGGCTGCTGTAGCCGAAGCTACAGGGCCCGGACGCCACCTGTACAGACAGACCAAAGTCTGGGGTAGTATTCCACCACGAACAGGGACGACATCAGCAGGTATGGGCATCTCAGGAACAGCAGGCACAGCCAGCACAGCATCGGTAGGACCGCCAGCGCAGCAACGGCAGGGACAGCCAGCGCAGCAACGGCAGGGACAGCCAGCGCAGCAACTGCATGGACAGTCAGCCCAGAATCGGCAGGTACGGCAGGCAGCACCGGAAACACAGGAAGTGGAGCAGCAGCCAGCAACATCCTGGTACCGGCGGCAGGTCCAGGGGCGGGGGGCGGAGCTCTAGGGCAGCGAAGTGTGGTCGCTGCAGGCGCGGCAACAACGAGGCGGCGGCGGTCACGCCCCCCTCTCTCGGTACGGCGAACGGCACTTCACAGCGGCTGTAGGCAAGACTGTTACACGAGTGGGTGAGTACACCAGGTGAGGAGGGACGTCGTCACCCTGGAGCGTGGTCACCCCTCCATGGGTGACCGCAGTAGGCCCACATAGAACCGCAGCCCCTGGACACCTAAGCCCGCCCTGCAAATGGAAGGACGCCCATACCTCACCAAGGTCCACCCTCGTGGCAGTAGCACCTGCGGAAATAACAGTAGTAGCGATTAGTGGGGGGGGTGGGGAAGTCCCCTCGCGCGGGGGGTGTGAGCCCTCTCCGAACGAGTGGAAGACCCCGAATACAATTGTACATCGGGCACCGAGCGCCCTCCCCCGCGCTCGACGGATCGGGCGAGGAGAAGAACGCCGATAACCTCCCCCCCCCCCCCCCCAAGGGGAAGGGCCATCTGTGGAGCTGAGCGGGGGGGGGGTTGCTCGTTCCCCACCCCCGCACAGCACCCAGTACCCAACAATAATATAAGAGCCCGAGAGCAATCGTGCCATCGGCCGAATGCAAGGGCATAAGGATCAATTCCCTGACTGAGCGGAACTTGAACCAAATAAATATTGATGCAATCAAAAATAAAAGGAATAAAATAAAAAGAATCTTGCATTACGATTCACTTCACAATGAATAAGGGCTCGGATCGAGTGCATTTGCGCCCTCGGTACCGAGCGCAAGGGGGTAAAAGGATCCATTCCTTACCTTTATGGATCAAGGTTTATGGAAACCTTGATCCATAATGAATTGATGCAATCAAATATATATGAAAATTAAATTAAAAGAATACTGCGCTTGCGATTTCACTTCATACACATAAAAAGGGGAAGGATCAATTCCCGGGAAATAGCGGAAACATTGATCCCAGTAAACAATGCAATCTCAATAAAAATATAAAATGAAAAAGAACTGCACTTGCGATTTCACTTCATTCAAATAAAAAGGGGAAAGGATCAATTTCCGGGTAAGCTCGGAAACTGATCCAAAATGAGTATTGCTACAATCAAAATAAATATATGAAAATGAAAAAGAATACTGTACTTGCGATTCCACTTCCATACAGAATAAGTTTCCGTGCCGAGCGCATTCGCTCGGCAACGAGCATAGGTCAAAAAAATATAAATGAAAAGAGCACTTACTTACGATTTTCATCTACACATTTCCAACCAAAATATACGCTCGGAGCGAGCGCTCTCCCGCCCGTCCTCGGCACCGAGCATACCATAATCGCTAGGATCATTCTTGGGAAAATGAATTCCCGCACTTACGCCCTTCAGTCCCGGCACATCGGTAATCGGTAGGGCGTGGGTGAAACCAAGATCCTTTAATTCACAAGGTTGAATTCAATGGAAATAAATATGAAATGATTGTACTTTACAATTCAGTTTCACTAGATAAATAGAAAAAGAAAAACACAACCATGCGAAAGCAACGACGATGAAGCGGGCAGAGAGCGATGATACACATCCACACGCCAGCAGGCCGAAAGCAAAAGTGATTTGTTTTTACCTACCAGTCGCGCGCGCGCGAGCCTGTCGGACAAGCAGTTAACTACCCGAACCCCCTTGTTCGAAAGCTTACGACCTATCCAGCTGCCGCTAGTACCTTCCTATTGTAAAAGGACCGAAGGTTTGTATGCCGTGTCGGAACAAACATATATTCATCCATGATTTAATAAAGTTACGGTTTCTCTACCCATTGTGTATGGCTTTCTTTTTTATTTATCAAAGGTAAATATATTTTTATCTTTTATAAACAACTTTCTTTTTTATTTACTAAAGGTAAATATATCTTTATTTTTCATAAACAGTTCTGTAATTATACTGTACAGTGGAACCTCCACATACGAAAGTTCCTACGTACGAAAAATCCAGGTATCGAAAGCAAAGATGAAGATTTTTTTGCTTCTGTGTATGAAAATCATTCAGGTTGTGAAAGGGTGAAGTCCAAGATTCTCCTATTGGTCAGCATCTGTCCCACCATGCCTGTATGTAAAGGCGTTCCTTGACCATTTTTTTGCAGGCAGCGTTACTCATAAACACCTGGAATTTTTTCGTTGTTAACGTAAATTCAATGTAGTGATTTCACTTTCGTTTGTTACTGTAAGTTACTTTATCAAGTTGTGTGTGAGCTTAATTACTTACATTATTAGCCATGGGTTCCAAGAATGTTGCTGAAGTTCACGGAAAGAAGAGGATGCTTTCTATGGAGGAAGATGGAGATAATCAAGAAGTGTTAATGTTTTCTGCCATTTATTAATGTGTTTCGTAAAGTTTAGTGTTAATGTTTTCTGCCATTTTTTAATGTGTTTCGTAAAGTTAAGTATTCATGTTTTCTGCCGTTTGTATTCCCCCTCTGTCGCCACTTTCGGACATCACCTCACTTGAAAGGTAAGGTTCAACATTTTACTACATACGTACATACATGTACACAGTATTTCTTGTACCCTGTACACTAATACACTTTATTTACAGGTACAGTAACGGTTAGGTTAAGTATTGAACGGTCCAAATTGTTGTATTTCATTGTTTATTTGTCAATTTAGCTTTATTATAAAATTTACTGTGGTGTTTTTTGTAGGGCTTGGAACAAATTAGGCAATTTACATGTAAAACGTAGTTCTAGATAAAAAAAAAAAAAAATCAGGTTACTAAGGCTGCTTCGGAACGGATTAATTTCGTAACCTGAGGCACTACTGTACTAAACTAAAATGCTTTTAACTTGTAACTAATTAAGCTTGCAATCAGTACCTACAGTCATTTACACACACACACATACATACATACATACATACATACATACATACATACATACATACATACATATATATATATATATATAGTGATACCTCGAGATAAATTAATCTGTTCCGAGGCGGCCTTCGTATCATGAGTTTTTCGTATCTTGAACCGCATTTAACATGTAAAATGCCTATCCGTTCCAAGCCCTACAAAAACACCCCAGTAAATTATATTTCCAGGCCTACAACACATGTTCTAGGGTTACGACGCCAATCCGACGGAAGAAATATGACTCCAAAAAGGCAAAATACTGTTCATACTTGAGTAATATTCAACTGCATGTAATGTTCAACCCCATTTTTACTGCATATATTAGGACTTTAGCATATGTCCCTTAGCAATAAGCCTAGCCTATGTTAGCGGTTGCTACTGTAGCCTAGTCTATGATTCTGACATCTAAACCTAAGAAGCTAAAAGCTTAGAATATGCCAATAAAATGTATAAATAATCAGTATGTACTCATTTCAAATAATTATTAATTAATCATTAACTATAATACACAAAAAAAAAACTTCCAATCGTTTGTTTACATTCAGCTCTTACGAGTACCAAACAAACGCCAAGCAATCACTTTTCCTAGGACACAGTAAGCCATAAATTTTCATTAGTATCTCTCTTCAACTAATGAAACTACCAAACAGTATAATAACCATTCATTTCTATTCTTTATTCTATCTTTACCTAATGGAGGTACCGAGTTACTGACAGCTATAATGAAACATATACGTAACGTAATATTAAAACAGAAGAAGAATTCTAAAAAATACGTATTTGTTGGCAGTCTGATTTATTTTATATTTTATGATATCTAATTCACAATTTATTTATCAAATGTATTGCATGTACTCATTTCAAATAATTATTAAGTAACCATTAACTATAATAAGCAAACAAAAAAAAAAAGCTTCCAAACTTCTGTTTACATCCAGCACTTATGAGTATCGAACGATCGCCAAGCAATCACTTTACACAGGAAGCCATAAATTTTCATTATCTCTCTTCAACTACTGAAACTACCAAACAGTGTCATAACCATTCATTTCTATTCTTTATTCTATCTTTACCTAATGTTTTTTTTATTAAATGTGTTGCATGAATAAGTTTTTCAATTTACAGCATCCTTTTACCAATAGAATACTTAAAGCACAAGGGGTAGATGCTGACTAATAGGAGAGCAGGATCTTATGGGGTGACTAGCATCAGGAACCAATGGGAGAGCGGGAGGATGGTGGCGAGTTTACTCAGCTGGCGGCGCGGGAGTTTTAAAATTGTTCTCGGTGGTCCGGGCGAATCTCGGGACTTTACAGCAACAACCTTTCGTATCTTGAAAACTTTTTGTATGTAGAGCTGTAAAATTTGAGCCTTTCGTATGTCGAGGTACCACTGTATATATCTATCTATCTATCTATCTATCTATCTATCTATCTATTATCTTATCTATCTATCTACTATCTATCTAATCCTATCTGATAGATTTATATATTATATATATAGATATATAATATATATATATATCATATTATTATATCTATATAGTATATGTATATACGTATATACTTCAAGTATTTAATTCTTTTTTTATTACCATTAGATGTTATATTTAAAAAAATTACAGTATTTGGAGGGCCACACTTATTTCTATGACTGAGTTGTGAAATCTAGAAAGACTGATTGGCAAATTAATGGAACTCTTATCCATAGAGGAGGCAATACATGAGAAATTCAAGGAGCTCCATCACCAACATTTCAATTTTTCAAGCTAGAGAGTAGTCTGCAGCATCCAATTTTACAGCAAGCTCCTCTTCCCAGATTATCATTTCTCCTTTAGAGTTTTGTTGCCAAAGATCTAACCTTCTATTCCTGATATCAAGCTCCAGCCATTTCCCGTGCCCTTTTAGTTCATGCTCCCTTGTCCAGTTTTGAAAGTGAAGTCCTAAGATTAACTTTAGGAATTCCTTTTATCTGTGCTTCAGGAGCAGAGATCACCTGCATCATCTTGTCATCATGCCATTAATGTCTTCCCAGGCCCAAATAGTTTTCTTTCATGTTGTAAGCAATCAACATCTCATGAGGGCTTTTGTTCCTGACAATGCAATCAATTTCTGTTCTTAAATTACACTACCTTGGTTTATTTTTGGTTCAACTGTTCTCCTGGCACCTGCATCTCAAGAACTCAAACGGACTACTATTCTGCCTCTGGCTTTGCATCTGTTTCATAAACGAACCTGATTTTGAACATGAAGCACAGCCAAGCTGACTCCCAGTTGTGCACTTGATGCCAGATCTATAATATCTAGGAACCTTCATAACTCCCCATTCATTCCAGCAGTAATTCAACTGAGACTTTTTGTATAGCTTTAACTTTGCCTCAAGGCTCACCACTGCCAGCTGTCACACGCCTGCTGTTAGTCACCTGTCTCGACCCACCAAAGGCTTTACTCTTACCCCAAGCCTGAAGATGGTATTTCTCCTGGCATTCATGTCTTTACAGTAAGCTGGTGAACTGCATGCATTCTTGTGATAGGTTATTCACACAGAAGGTGGGGTCTATCTTATTTCATCCAATACTCAAGACTGTGTCAAACCAAATACATTGCAGATATGATTTCTGCCCATTCAGAGCCTCATATATGTATATTATCTGCAAAACAAAAAACTCAAAAGGAAGATCTAGAATATAACTGTCCACTTATTGAATCATGAAGCAGGTGAGCTATTTGCGCTCAGGATATCAACTTCATGAGCTTTTGTGTATAATCCACAAATTAATACAACTTTATTCATGGGATCTTGGAAGAGTAAGCTCTATTCATAGACTTTTCCATTTAAGGAATTAGCTGACAGATGACTGAACTTATTCCTTAAGCAAAAGGGGGTTCCACACAAGTTTATCAATCTAATCTTCTCACTCTCCAAGTATGGTATCATAAATGACACAAACTTCAGTGGTTATTTGCATCTATGCCATGCATAATTTGTGAAGTTGTTTCCTGTTTAGTTATCTTTAGCAGTTGGCACATGTATCCCTGCAGTATATAATGTGCCCATTTTATATGTAAAGTAATTTGTATAGTCTAATGACTTTTCTTCTAGAGATAGGATATAAAACCATTTCAACTTCATACTTTATATTAGGCCCTACATTAATTATAAGATTAAAATCCTTCTAGATGAAGGATTTTGTGTATGAAATTGAAACGAGGAATATACTAATATCAAATATGAATTACAATGGCTTTTATCTCTAACATTCTTGGCAGTCAAATCCATATCTCTCATTTACAGTAGGGCTGTGGGAATTTGATACTTCAAGCCTTTCCCATCTAAACAGATCTGAGCACTAAGTTATGGGTTTGAACTTAAAAATCCCTTTTTAAAGTAAACTTAATTTTCATATACAAACACATTATACAAAATTTCCCTCATCCACACCCATATTCTTACTGACAGAAGTTAGCCATACAAAGAATGAACAGACTTAGAAGCTACAAGCAAAGATTTCTTGCAATGCATGTGCACTAATCACCTACAAAGTGTTGCTATGCCTCTTTTTCTTACTTTGGAGAATGTGTCTCTTGAAAAATGTTGTGACAAAATGGAGACAATAAGTCATGGGTTTGCATTAAAAAAATAATGTTCAAAAAATACAATTTACTTTGTAAACTTTTCTTTCAAAGTCTTGCCTCCTAATGTCATTAGTATATGACTTTTTATGTTATAGAAGTATGCTTAAAATTTGTAAAAACACATCAAAGTAATCCTTACATCTTTATTTGCCTCCAAGGTCACATCCTTAAGATCCTTTCCAAGTACAACTGTGGGTTTTGATGGTTTTGCTCTTAATGAAATGGTATGAGACCAGAATTCCTCTAGCTTCCCTTGAATATTTTGCATAGCTTGACACTGATAAATGCCTGCATCATTTTTACTAGAAAATAAGGAGATAAAACATTAGTTTATGAAATATCAGCTTACTAAAGTTATTGCTTTCCCTACATATAAACCCTCATCTTAAGATGCCTTTACACTAGCAAGAAACCATCCATATTAATAAATTTTAAAAAATTTCAAAAGATCATGGAACTACACACTTCAACACAAACTTATGGCTGACCCATAAGATACATGTATTTTGCAAAGAAGAATGGAATGAGATCACAATGTACTATGAGCAGTAATGAATGCACAATTTGCTGGCTTTACAATTCTTTAAAATATAGTTTTCTTTACTTTAAGATATAAAATTCCATTTTAATATCCAAGTCAGTGACATGTCTATTGCATGTCTCTAGAACTTTCCTGAATAGTTTTGAACCAGATTACTATAAAGAATAAGTTATATTATCCACAACTTGCCATTTCTAACCTGCAAAATTTTAATGCCTTTACAATTAAAAATAATGTTCCAGGCAACATACATCAGACTAGATGGTACATGCAATCAGAAAAAATTTTTTATTGCCACCTTAACATTTCCTGAATAGTATGTACTATGTATGTAAAGGGTCCTTATGGGTTCATTACTTTCAGTTGTTACTCACTTATTGGTTCAGAAGAAACTTGTAATATAATGAAGATTTTTATTTTGTCAAGTGATTTATGAACCTGAGAGAGCTCTAAGTCCAGCGCGCCCAGCAGATGATACTGGATTAGGGTCCCTGAGCTCAGAGTACAAACACCTGCTCCTTTGTATTAACAGAATGGAATATAAAATTTAAAAGACCAAGCACCAGAACCTGACTCCATTCAGCATTGAAAGCGAAATTCAGAGTAAAAAGGTTTTAAAGATGTGACAGAAGGGTAACCTTGCAGTTGCACAATGAAAAAATTATTAGAGGGTGGAAAGTAAGATGAATGAAAGTGAATACGAGCAGAGATAGGAGAGATATAGTGAAAGGAATGAAAGGGGTTACAGCTAGGGGCCAAAGGAACTTTGCAAATAACCTCAAGTAATGTCTACAGTGCAATGCGTAGTGTGCAGACAGCACTAATCCCCCTACAAGGTGTGTTGTAAGTTGACATGTTTTTTGGTAAAGCTTGATCCCACAATAAAAAAAATTACAAATTTTAAAAGTAATTTGTAATTTTCCTAACTATACAAACCTGAGGTCTTTGCATAAGAATATGTTCCAGCACACCTGGAGACCGGCTGTTCAACTTCAAACAAGGTGGTTAAGTATGTGGTTAGCTACTGACCCAGTTGGTATGCATTTACTCTGCCTTTTGACCAAGGGAGCAGAATGTGGGGTGGCTTGAGGTAGGCATGTAACTGTACAGACCTCAAGTTTGTATAATGAGGAGAAATACAAATTACTTTTAAAATTTACCATTGTTTCCTACAAAACATACCATTGGTCTTTACATAGGAAGCCTTACTTTTTGGTGGGAGGATTCTGAGTAAGCTTCTGAAACGACAGGTAGTTTGCCTCACCTGGGCCTCCTTCCTGGTCATGTATGAGCAAAAGGAGACCATGCCCCTGATCTGTTGAAAAGTAGTGTGAACAACTGTGTGTTCAACTGTCAGACTTCTGGACCTTTCGAATAATGTGTGTGTAGCAACATTACTTCAAAAAAAGGTTTGGATGAACCCAGTGCATCAGAGACAATGAAACTAGAGATAAACCATGAGTTGTTTTATCATCAGCCCCTCTCTCCCCTTGCTAGAGAGAGGGAATGACTTGCATCTATTAATCTATCCAAGATTATAGACAGGGTACTCCGTTATGTAGGTTAACATGCATGACCCGCCTGACCAGTATGTGACGGATGGCTACTCATCTTTGTCTGTGAGCGAAGAAAGATAAAAGAGAGAAGGAAGGGGACCAGTCCCCAACTAATATTCACTCTTTGCCAACGAATACTTTAAGCAAGATGCAACCTGTCCACTATGGGAGTTGGACAAACTACACAACTTTATTAGAGTAGACAGCCTAGACCACTTTCTGTCCTAATACCTGTAGAACTGACAGGTTCTTCTGGAATGCGAGGGGCAGACTAATGTCCCTATCCTTGTGTGGTACTCAGAACGAACTCCTAGCTACATGTTGGGTGCAGAGTCGGTTCATTGGTAGCCTCACAAAGCTAGAAAGAAACCATGTTCTTGAACACTTGATTCTTCACTGAGCCAGTGCTAATAAAGAGTCGTCAACACTCAGGCCTGAGGTGTCAAGTCCTCTGAAGATACGTAGTACCGTAGCACTCTAAACTGGACATCAGAGTATCTTGTTACCACACGACTGAACGTAACTCAGAAGTCAAAAGTCTTTGCTTTGAGTTCTGGGACAAACTTAAAGAGTGTCAGAACCTCATCTCCTAGAGTGATGTAGTCTTCCTCAAGGTCGAGGCCTCTACAGACAATGAAGACAAGCAGAAGACCTTCTCTAGGTGAGCTTAGCTGTGGGTCTACAACACCTGGGACCCTGGCACCATTTCTTTGCGAGAATGTGCAGGAAGGTAAGGCTGCACCTGTGTGCTGGCCTCCACTTTCTCTTGTAAGTCAAGTCTCGTTCCATAGACCAGGGACTTTACTGGTGAGATGGGAGTCTGTGGGACTCTGAGCAGCGGCAGAAGAACTTTACCTGCCTAGGGGAAAGACCTCTCGGGACTGACATTGGTGACACGGTTGTCTACTGGACCCCATGCACCTCTAGTGACACAGGACTCTGTGGAAAACTGTGTACCTTGGTGACCCATGTGTCCATGGAACTTGTGCGCCTGTAATTCCCATGGCAAGGAGCTCTGTGCGACCCCATGCAACAGATACTACCAATACACAGGGGGTCCAAAGAGCCCCAATGCAGCAGTGGAAGATTCTTCACTGGTCAGGGAAGGTGGAAACCCATCTCTATTGCTCTGACAGCATGGGGTTCCAAAGAGCCCTGTACAATGGTCCCATGTCTGTAGACAAGGGAGAGCAATTGAGAGATCTCTTTGCCTCTTCTGAGGCCTCAAGACTTTTCCATGGGAGGAATGGAAAGGAATAAGATGTTCCTAATTGGAGACCAACTCCTGCATCCTTCACCGAAGGTAACAAGGGTGAAGCTACTCATGAGGACCCAGCTTCCCCAAAGGCAACAGGTGAACGAGGATGACTTGTCATTGTCGAGCTGGTTATTCCTGTAAAGAGAGGATCAACTGTACTCTTCTCTGAACCTGCTGATAAGAGGCTAAGACCATAACCAATATGTATGGACACTAAGTGTTCGGCTTGAGTGAGAGAACGGGTTTCTCGAACTTGAATGAGACTGACAAGTCTCAGCAAATTGAGAAGTGGACCGCACATTGGAGAGGGGTGGCGGTAACTCGAAAGTTTCTGCCCAGTATAATGCCATGTTGCTTCATGGTTTGTCTTTAATAACAGAAGGCAGAAAAGAACGCTGCCCCTAATGTTCTTCCCTTTCCTCATATCCTTGCCTCCTTCCCATGGTGGACAGTGGGCTGAAGGGAGTGCTGCTGTGCCCTATTCAGGTAGGGTAGAAGACAACTGGGTGTACCTTCAAGGGCCCTTTGAAGCGTGGGGCTTCCTCAGAACTGGAGAGGAAGAACAGTCTGGCCCAAAGGCAGAGCTGTACAATCATGTGAAAACCTGGCAGTCTTGGCCACTGCCAGTGAACATGGAGATCAATCCCTCATCCTACCTCTGTTACTTGAGGCATTAACTTCTACCACTAATCAGAGGAAAGTGGAACCCAGTATTAGTTCATTCCTGAGAACCAGTGCCAACATAACTGACAAATCTGGTAACCCGAATCAAGACAGTCTCTCTCCTCTTGGCACCAGATTTGCACACCAGTTAGCTGTCTGGTGGGCTAGGTAGAGGAAGGCTCTTCTTCCTCCGGACAACTTCAGCCTCCTCAATGTGACTTCCTTTCCTGAACTATGAGAACTTGAAAAGGAAGAAATGATCCAGGTTACGTAATGGAACCAAGTTCCGTCTGCAGAGAGTGGTTAGCGACAGACTCGAACATCGGGTCAATCTGTTTAGTTGACAAGGACTTTCCAAGGTATTGAGGAATTCTCCTCGCAATTCAAAGACTGAGGAAGTGTCCTGCACAATAGGAGAGACCTTAGTGAATTGTCCTGGTCATACAAGAGGAAGTTCACCTAGCTAGTAACCCCTTCAGTGAGTTGCAAACATGATGAGTCCATTGTCTTTGGTTTCCTATATGGGATCCCAAATAAAGCTTCGATTAAAGCTTCGATGGTTGATGAACAGTCTACAGGGAAGCTAAGTTTCTTTCTTGAGAACATAAACTGCCAAATTCATGGGTGATCTCGGGAAAAAAAATCTCCAGAGGTGCCCCATGATCTCTCTACCACTCTAGTATATAACTGATTCGGTTAGCAGACTAAATATGGAGTATTATATGCAGTCCCTGGTTATCGGCAGTCTCAGTTAATGGCACTTGTCTAGCACAATAAAATCGGCCATTTATGGTGCTATAAGGGTTGAGTTTCAGTTATCAGCGCCGTAAGGTGCTGATAATAGAGTTATGGTGCCATAACTAACCTAACAGATGCGCCATTAACCGAAATGTGGCACCATAGGAGCCATACATTGCTGAGTTTTGGTTAATGGCGGTTTTCATTTAACAGCACCCCGAGAACGGAACCCCCACCGATAACCGGGGACTAACTGTATGTTACTGTGGTTGGGAAAGGATAATAGTGCAAACATTTCCAGTCTCCAACCAAAAATAACAATTTGTCGAAAATTGTATTTTTCCTAACTATACAAACCTGAGGTCCTTTAACAATATGAAGGTACTTAGCGGCAGCTGAACCAGTCGTAAGCTTCGAACAAGGGGGTTCGGTAGTTAACTACTTGTCCGGCAGTGGTGGTCAGTCTGACTGCGAGGAGAGGATTCACTTTGCTTTAGGCCCAGGAAACGCAGAGTGAGGGGTGGCATGAGGTGGGACTATGTGTAAAGGATCTCAGGTTTGTATAGTTAGGAAAAATGTTATTGTTATAATACAATTAAGTTTGTTCATACTTACCTGGCAGATATATATAATTAAGTGCCCACCCACCTCCCCTCAGGAGACAGTGGCACTGATAAAATATGAATAGAAAATGGGAATGGTTCCTGATATCCGCCTCCCAGCGGCGGGAATGGGTACTACCACCTGGCCGCCCACTGCGTGTGCCGCGAGTTTTGAAATTCTGTCGGACTTCGGAGAATACAGCTATATATATATCTGCCAGGTAAGTATGAACAAACTTAATTGTATTATAACAATAACATTTTGTTCATGAGACTTACTTGGCAGATATATATATAGCTGAATCCCACCTTCGGATGGTGGGAAGAGACAGAATAGGATTTGTAGGAAACTTAAATTAAGTAGATGATATACACCTTGGTTCCTCACCTGTTAGCAAAGTAGACTCTGTGATTACTGTCACTACAGCCTGCTTGTGCTTAATCAGAGTTGCCAGCCAGGTGGAGACCTGTAGTGCTGGTGCGCTCTGAATGCTCTGTCAACGGGGACGTGACCTCAATGTGACAAGAGCATAGAGCCATACAAATGAGGGCAACGAAGCAACTGACCACCACCTGACCTACTAACAAAGACCCCCTGAACACTAAGCTAAAAGATGGGAGGTCTTCACCAAAGCCTCACCACAACCAAAAAACACATCAACTAAAAACTAACCTAAACCTAACTAAGGGATAGGGAGAGAGCTACCTTCAGCCCCAAGACTGTGTCTGCAGAAACGTATGGCCCAAGAGAACAACAGTCCTCGTATATCGTTCTCACATCTCTCAAGTAGTGTGAGGCGAATACTGAATTGCTCCTCCAAAAGGTGGCGTCAAGGATGTCCTTGATCGACATGTTCCTTTGGAAGGCAAGCGAGGTTGCAACAGCTCTGACCTCGTGAGCTTTCACTCGCAAGAGGCTCAAATCGATCTGTGTGGAAGACGAATGAGCCTCTTTAATGACGTCCCTCAGAAAGAACGCCAAAGCGTTCTTGGATAACAGTATATCGGGTCGTTTAACCGAACACCAGAGATTATCTGAGGGACCTCGTATTTCTTTAGTCTTGTGGACATAAAACTTTAGAGCCCTGACAGGACACAGGACTCTCTCAGGTTCTTGGCCCACAAGGCTTGTCATACCCTTGATTTCAAAGCTCCTTGGCCAAGGGTTCGACGGGTTTTCATTCTTTGCTAAGAAAGTGGGACTCAAAGAGCAGACAGCATTGTCCCCTTTGAAGCCCTCTCTTACAAATGGCCTGAATTTCGCTAACTCTCTTCGCCGTCGCCAGAGCAGTTAGGAAAAGAGCCTTCTTAGTCAAGTTCCTAAGAGACGCTTCATGTAGAGGTTCGAAAGGACTCGACATTAACAGTCTAAGGACTAAATCCAGGTTCCAAGAAGGAGGCCTCGCCTGAGGTATCTTGGATGTCTCAAATGATCTCAGGAGATCGTGAAGATCCCTGTTATCCGACAGGTCTAGTCCTCTGTGTCGGAAGACTGCCGACAGCATGCTCTTATATCCCTTGATGGTCGGGACCGCCAGCTTCTGCACATTTCTTAAAAATAGCAGGAAATCGGCTATCTGGCTCACAGAGGTAGAGGAAGAGGAAATTCCCTCCTTTCTACACCATGCCCTGAAGGAAGCCCACTTCGACTGGTAAACAGCTCTCGAGGACGTTCTCCTAGCATTGGCGATCGCCTTTGCAGCTGCTTTAGAAAAACCTCTCGCTCTGGCCAGTTTTTCGATAGTCTGACGCAGTAGACCCAGAGCGGAGAGGTTTCGGTGATATCTTGCGAAGTGGGGCTGTCTGAGTAGATCTTTCCTCCGGGCAACGTCCTCGGAAAGTCTATGATGAATGACATTACCTCTGTGAACCATTCTTTCGCGGGCCACATCGGGGCGATCAGGGTCAACCTCGTCCCCTCCGATGCCGCGAACTTCCTTACTACTTCCCCCATGATCTTGAATGGCGGGAAGGCATATAAGTCCAGGTTCGTCCAGTCCCAGAGCAGAGCGTCTATCGCGACTGCTCCCGGATCCAGCACAGGAGAGCAATAAAGAGGCAACCTCTTCGTTCTCGACGTCGCAAATAGGTCGACTAACGGACACCCCCACAGTCTCCAGAGCTCTCGACAGACGTCCTGGTGCAACGTCCATTCCGTCGGCAGGATCTGATCTTGTCGGCTGAGAAGGTCTGCTCTGACGTTCTGGACTCCTGCGATAAATCTCGTCAGGATCCTTATCCGTCTCGCATCTGCCCACAGCAGAATCTCCCTCGCTAAATAAAACAGAGGACGGGAGTGTGTACCTCCCTGCTTCTTTAGGTACGCAAGGGCTGTGGTGTTGTCCGAGTTGACTTGGACTATTTTCTCTGCAACTTTTTGTTGGAAGAACTGTAGCGCCAGAAAAACCGCCGCTAGTTCCTTTACATTGATGTGCCAGGACACCTGTTCCCCCCTCCAGGTGCCTGACACTTCCTCCCCTCCCAGTGTTGCTCCCCATCCCGACCGAAGCGTCGGAAAACAACACTAGGTCTGGGCTCAGAAGCGTTTAGGGACAACCCCTCTCGAAACTTCCGAGGATCTAACCACCATCTTAGATGGTTCTTCACCGATTTGGTGATGCAAAGGGTCGCATCCAGATCCTCTCTGACTCTCCATTCGTCTGCTAAGAAAAACTGGAGAGGTCTGAGGTGTAGTCTTCCCAGGGAAACAAACTTTTCCAGCGAGGAAATGGTTTCCCAGCAGACTCATCCATTCCCTCGCCGAGCAAGCTTCCTTCCCCAGGAATGCCGAGACTTTCTCTAAGCCTTGCAGCTGTCGTTCCTGGGACGGAAACGCTCGAAAAGCCACTGAATCCATCTGAATCCCCAGATACACGATGGACTGTGTTGGGGTCAGATGCGACTTTTCGGAGGTTGACCAGAAGTCCCAGGGACTTCGCCAAGGCCAAAGTGAAGTGAAGGTCCTTCAGACACCTTTCTTCTGACGATGCTCTGATCAGCCAATCGTCGAGATACAGGGACACTCTTATTCCTGCAGAATGTAACCATCTCGCTACGTTTTTCATGATCATGGTAAATACCATCGGAGCCGTGCTTAAACCGAAACAAAGGGCTCGGAATTGCCAAACTTTGTCCCTTAACATAAACCTCAGAAACTTTCTTGAAAGAGGGTGGATAGGCACGTGAAAGTACGCGTCCTGTAGGTCCAAGGACACCATCCAGTCGCCCGGTCTTAAGGCTCCTAGAACCGACTGAGGTGTTTCCATCTTGAATTTTTTCTTTTCCACGAAAAGATTCAGGCTGCTTACGTCCAAGACTGGACGCCACCCCGACGACTGCTTTGGTACCAGGAAAAGTCTGTTGTAGTATCCTGGTGACCCCAGGTCTAAGACCTGCTCCACCGCTCTTTTCATGATCATTTGTTCCAAAAGATCTAAAAGAAACCTGATGTTTCTCCCCTTGATATGACGGGGAAAGATCTCTGGGAGTCGTAGACAGAGGAGGAGGGTCCACAAAGGGGATCTTGTACCCCTGTTCCACTATCTTGAGGGACCACGCATCTGTATCTCTCTCTCTCCACGCACCCGCAAAGAACTTTAGCCTGGCTCCGACAGGCATCTGAAGGACTTTCTTTTCACTTAGAGGATTTAGGTTTGAAGGAACCTCTTCCTCTTGCAAGTCCTCTCCCTCGAGGAGCAGCTCTCGAGGGAGGAGCGCTTACGAAAGGGCTTAACCTTCCTAGGAGGTCGTCCAGACGACGACGTGGTAGGGACTGCGGGACGTCTTGAAGACTGGGCTAAGAGATCCTGGGTAGCCTTCTCTTGTAGGCTCACTGCCAGGTCCCTTACCATAGCCCGGGGGAAGAGATGGCTCGAAAGAGGTGCAAAGAGAAGCTCTGCCTTCTGCGATGCGGAAACAGACCTCGCTGTAAAATTGCAGAAAAGCGCTCTCTTCTTGAGGAAAGCAGTGCCGAAATGAGACACTAACTCTTCCGAACCATCCCTGACGGCCTTGTCCATGCATGACAACACATTGGACAGCTCCCCAGACTCAAAGAATCAGGACTCCTAGATTGAAGATCCAGGACTCCTAGGCACCAGTCTAGGAAGTTAAAGACTTCCAGAGTCTTTAACAGACCTTTCATGTGATGGTCGATCTCCGTTGGGGTCCATGAAATCTTAGCTGACGATAACAGTGATCTCTTCTGGGCGTCCACCAGACTAGCAAAGTCCCCTTGTGAAGAAGAAGGGATCTTAACTCCTACTTCCGCCTTGGTCTCATACCAAATGCCGCCTTTCCCACTGAGTCTTGAAGGAGGAAGGGCGAAAGTCGACTTGCCCTGATCCTTCCGACGTTCCATCCAATCCTGCAATTTCTTGAATGCTCTCTTAGTGGACAAGGAAGTCTTCATCTCCACCACTTCCGAAACCTTGCTCGACTTCGAAGACGAAAACTGAGAGGGAGGAGACTTAGGAGCTGCAGGCTGGAACTTCTCGCCAAACAAGGAACGTAAAAGGCGAACCAGCACCTTGTAGTCGGAGACTGACGACTCTGACGGCTGTTCTTCCTCCACTGAATCCGCTGGACTACTAAACTCTCCTTCCTCCCGAAGAGGCAAAGGAGATTGAACCTCTGGAGAGGGCGTGCGCCCAACGGGTCTAGCCTTCAACAAAGGCTTTCGAGGAAGACTAAAATCAGCCTCTTCAAAGCGACCGACCTTCTGTCGATCTCTAGAGCTCGAACCACGACGAGCGTCCTGACCGCGCTGCGCGTCAAGAGAGGTTATTCTTAGTCTCTCACGAGGAGCGTCCTTACTTCTCACGCTCAAGCGTCCTGCTTTCGCTTTCAAAGCGTCCTTCTGAGCGCTCTCGAAAGTCTTCTCCGCAGGCAAAGCGTCAAGCACATCATCCCGACGAGCGTCTTCGAAAACGTCCTGCCGAGCGTCATCAAAAGCGTCCTCCAAGGCGTCCTGTCGAGCGTCCTCAAAGGGCGTCCTGAGTGCGGGTGGAGACAGAGACGAACGAGGAGACGGAGAAGGAGACTGCCTCATCCTCTTGACAGGCAGTCTAGCGTCCTTCCTTCGTTTTAGGCTCAACTGCTGCTGGGCGAGTCTTCCGAGCCATCAAGGCCGACAATTGGTCTTGAAGCGACGCAAGAATGCTCTTCGTAGGTGAAGAACCGAGAGGCGGTGAAGGGCTGCGCCTGCGAGAAGACGAGGGGCGGGGGGACGCCTCCTTCCTTCTCAAAGGAACAGCAACCTGCCTCTCCGAGGCGCGAGAGAAGCGTTTCTCAGCGTCGTCCTCGGACGACGTCCTACCTCTCTTCTGTGGAGGAAACGCGTCATACGACGCAGGCAAAGACCGCAACGAGAGCGGAGAGAGGGACGTAAAAGCGTCCTCCCCTAGGAAAAGTCCTTTTCGAACGGACGCGAGTCACTCCGGGCGCTCCACCCCTTGCGCGGGGAGGGCGCCTCGGAGGACGAAAAAACAGTCCTTAAGGATGCGAGCCTGAGCACGCTCCTTGGCAGCCTGGGAAGCAGCAACAGGTCCTGCCGAAGGGACGCCAGATCGGTGGGGAGCCCCCGTAACCCTCTTGCGGCTTTCGACATGCCCACTCCCTGAGGTCTGGGAGTCCGACAGAGGTCTAGACCTAGAGGCATTATGGGGCAGATCTGACGCCCCCTCCACAACACTAGGGGCACGATCACACACTTTATTCGAGCCGTTTTCAAGGGCCAACACTTTGGACTCTAGAGTACGTAACGACTCTAGAATCAGAGAAAGGGCATTACCTTCTCCAGACACAGAACTAGGGCCCTCAGGCAACAACAGGAGATAGGTGAAGCAAATTCTACTGGTGTTAATATAGGCGAAATGTTACTTCCCTTACCTTTCGTAGAACCGCTCTTAGAGGAAGACCTCCTGATCCTATCGCGCTCCAACTTACGCCGATAGGATTCATACACCTTCCATTCATCCTCAGTCAAACTTTTGCATTCAATGCAACGATCAACCAGCAAACAAACATGCCCCCTACACCCCATACATACTGTGTGGGGGTCTACCGATGATTTCGGTAGCCTCACCTTGCAATCACTTCTCACACACACTCTGAAGCTCACTGAACTTGATCCCGACATCACGTTCATAGAAAAGCCAATCCAAAATTCAAAAACAGTCCACTATCGCGTATGCCAATCCAACAATCCAGAGTCAAAACCAAAAGTCAATCCAGATACTTATAACGAGTCAAATCCAAAAATCCTGGGCGGAGGTCTGTAAACAGGTGTTTACCGACCGGCGACAGAAAAAAATATGAATAGAAAATGGGAATGGTTCCTGATATCAGCCTCCCAGCGGCGGGAATGGGTACTACCACCTGGCCGCCCACTGCGTGTGCCGCGAGTTTTGAAATTCTGTCGGACTTCGGAGAATACAGCTATATATATATCTGCCAAGTAAGTCTCATGAACAAAATACAATTTTAGACAAATTGTTATTTGTTCCGATACATATACAAACCCTCGGTCCTTTAACAATAGAAAGACTCACTTCTTGGTGGGTGGAATCTGAGTCTTATGAACAGACTGGTGTTCGTCCTACCTTGGATTGCTCCCTGGTCGTAAGAGCAGAGGGAGGGATCCTAGCCTCTGCCCAACTGATCGGGGTGTGTACCGCAGGATCAGTGGTCAGACTTCTGGACCAAATTTATAAGAGGGAGGCAAGCGTACCTCTTATAAATAGCAAAAGGCAAGAACTAGTTCCTACTACAAGAGCCCAAATGAAGTCATGGGTTTGTCTCTTGTTGGCTTCCACTCCCCCCCCTTGATGGAGAGTGGCAGATATATACTCCTATCCCTATTGAAAGGGATAGAATGGAGCTCGGGGTAGACTACACAACTTGTTGAACAGCCACCACGGGTCCCAAGGAAAAAGTGTCCAAGGACCTGTGGGTAATATCCCGAAGGTAGAATAAAGTGAAGGTGGTCTGGTTGGCCCAAACCCCTGCCTTCAGTACCTGCACCACGGAGAAGTTCTTGCGGAACGCAAGGGTTGGACCAATACCTCTGACTTCGTGGGCTCTCGGACGAAGGGTACGGGTGTCGTCACTACCAGCCGTGTCATACGCCCTCCTGATCACCTCACGCAGCCAGAATGAAAGAGTGTTTTTGGACACTTCTTTCTTGGTAACCCCGGTGCTAACGAAGAGGCGTCGGCACTCAGGCCTGAGGTGCCGAGTTCTCTTCAGATAGCTCCGTAGCGCCCTCACAGTACAAAGCAGCATCTCATCCGCATCATTGTCAGTGAATTCCTTCAGGGAGGGGATCGTGAAAGACTCAAACTGGTCGTCAGGGACCGTAGGATTCTGAGTCTTCGCTACGAAGTTCAGGACGAAATTGAGCGTCACGGATCCCCATCCCCAGGAATGCTTGACGTCGAAGGAAAAACCATGTAGTTCCCCTACTCTCTTCACCAATGCCAGGGCCAGCAGGAAGAGGGTCTTGAGGGTCAGATCCCTGTCTGACGACTCTTGGAGTGACTCGAAGGGTCTGCGAGTCAAACTCCTAAGGACGAGAGTCACATCTCACCCCGGGGGCCTGAGTTCCCTGGGTGGGCAAGACCTCTCGAAGCTCTTCAACAGGAGGGAGATCTCGAAAGAGGAGGAGATATCCACACCTTGCAGTTTAAGGACTAGGGCCAGGGCGGCTCTGTATCCTTTAACTGTAGAGACGGAGAGGAGCTTCTCTCGGCGAAGGAAGACAAGGAAATCCACTATCTGCTGAAGAGCAGCTCTGAGAGGAGAGAGACCCCGTCCACGACACCAACCACAGAAGACGGACCACTTCCCCTGGTATACAGCTGCAGAGGACTGTCTGAGGTATCCAGCCATCTCTGTTGCTGCGCTGCGAGAAAAGCCTCTCGCTCGCAAGAGATGGTGGATAACAGCCAGCCGTGAAGACACAGGGACTCGATGGACTGGTGGTACCGTTCTACATGTGGCTGGCGCAGGAGGTTGTGCCAGGGGGGAATCTCCCTCGGTGCTTCGGTGAGTCGAGCCAGCAGGTCCGGGTACCAAACGGCTTGAGGCCGTTTGGGTGCCACCAGGATCATCCGAAGATTCGCGGTGATCAGCGCCCTGCTGATCACTTTGCGAATCAGACAGAACGAGGGAAAGGCGTAAATGAAGAGGTTGTCCCACGGGTGTTGGAGAGCATCCTCTGCAGCTGCCCATGGGTCCGGCACAACCGAGAAGAAAACCTGGAGTTTACTGTTGTGCCGGGTAGCGAACAGATCCACAACTGGACGCCTCCACAGGTTGAAGAGCCTTTCCGTCATGTCTGGGTGAAGGGACCACTCGGGTTCTATCACCTGATCCCGACGGCTGAGCTTGTCGGCTACCACATTCCTTTGCCTGGAATGTAGCAGCTGACAGCTCTACTTAGTGTGCCACGGCCCACTCGTGCACCTGCAATGTCAACTGGTACGGTGGAAGGGACACTAGGCCCCCCCTGCTTGTTGACGTACGCCACTACCGTGGTGTTGTCGCTCATCAACACCACTGAGTATCCCACCAGACGATCCTGGAACTCTTGGAGAGCGAGGAATGCTGCCTTGAGCTCCAGGACGTTGATGTGAAGGTGCTTGTCGTGATGATCCCATACACCTGCAGCCAGCAATTCCTCCAGGTGTGCGCCCCATTCCTCGGTAGATGTGTCTGAGAAGAGCAGCATCTCCGGGGGTTCCCGTCGTCCAGCCACCAGGCTAGGTCCTGCCTTACCTCCTCCGTGAGGGACACGGGGAAGAAAGGAGGGTCCCTTGCCTGTGACCAACATTCCTTTAGTCTCCATTGAAGAGACCGCAGGTGAAGACACCCATGAGGGACTGGCTTCTCGAGAGACGACAGGTGGCCAATCACGACTTGCCACTGCTGAGCTGGTTGCTCCTGAAGGGACAGGAACTGTTCTGATGCCTCCCTGAACCTGCTGATCCGCGAATCTGCGGGGAAGACTTGCTCTGCTACTGTGTCGATCAGCATACCCAGGAACTTCGTCCTCTGCTTGGGTTCAAGATCTGACTTCTTGTAATTCACTACGATCCCCAGATCGCGGCAGAATTCGAGGAGTCGATCCCTGTCCTGCAGCAACTGTGAGCGGGAGCTCGCCAGGACCAACCAATCGTCGAGATACCTCAGCAGACCTATCCCTACCGAGTGGGCCCAAGCCGACACCAGCGTGAACACTCACGTAAACGCCTGTGGGGCGGTTGAGAGACTGAAACAAAGTGCCCTGAATTGGTACACCATCCCGTCGAGGATGAAGCGGAGGTACTTCCTAGAGGATTGGTGGATGGGTATCTGGGAATACGCGTCCTTCAGATCCACAGAAAGCATGAAGTCGTTCTCCCTGCTGGAATCGAGCACTGATCATGCTGTTTCCATCGTGAACAGAGTCTGGTGAACGAACCGGTTCAAGGGGGAGAGATCTATCATCGGGCGCCAGCCCCCCAAGGACTTCTCCACCAGGAAAAGTCGAATGTAGAAGCCCGGTGACTGATCCCATACGATCTCCACAGCACGTTTGCTCAGCATGGCTTCTACTTCCTGCCGAAGCGCTACGTCCTTGGTCAAACCAGGAATGTCCATTTGCAGTTGGACCGGGTTGGAGGTGAGGGGTGGCCGAGACTCGAAGGGTAGTAGATATCCCTCCCGAAGGACGTTTACTATCCAAGTCTGCCCCAAAGCGCTGCCATGTTGCCCAATGGCTCGCCAGGCACCCCCCACTTCCGGCAGCAGGTGAGGGGGAACGCCATCCCTAGCGTTTCCCTCCTCTCTTTGACTTCTTCTTCCCAGATCCTCCTCGAGAGAAGGACTGGGAGGAGGGCTGGTTACAGTCACTCCTTACAGCAGAAGTCAAAGGCAGAGTCTTTCCTCTTGGCTTCGATGAGGCAATCGTCTTAGGCGCAGAGGAAGCGCTATCTAAATTCTTGGGCTTAGCCGCAGTCGTCCGAGGTTGCCCAGCCACCTTCGAGACTGCCTGGTGGACAAGACGGTCACTATCGTCAGTGTGCCGTTGTTCCACCGCAGCGTCCGCCATCTCTCTGGGAAAGAGAGAGGAGGAACTCTGCACCGGTCCGTTGCGAAGACCCAGGGCCGCCTCTCGCCCAGCCGCCCTGGTCACTCAGGTGAGGACAGTGCTCTACGCCGGAGAACCAGGTTGGCCCACAGGATAGCCGTCTGGTGGGCCAGGTAGGAGATGGCCCTACCTCCAGACTGGCACAGTCTCACAAAAGCCGGGTTCCCTTCAGGAGAAATGTTCCCTAAGGAGGCCGCGGCCTTCGAGACTGTGAGGGACCACAGGTCGATCCATGAGACTGCTTGGAATGCTACCACAGCGGTAGATTCCAAGGCGAGTGCCTCTTGCTGCAAGAACCAGAGGTTCTCCGACAGGAGCTGCTGCATAGACACCCCCGGAGACTGCTTGGAATGCTGCTATAGTGGTAGATTCCAAGGCGAGTGCCTCTTGCTGCGAGAGACGGGAGCTGCTGCATAGACACCCCCGGAGTTAGCGCTAGCTCCAGGTTAACCTGTTTGGGCGGCAGAGGGTCTTCCGAAGCCACGTAGAATCGCCTCTGTTGCAATAGAGGTGGGGGAAGGAGCTTGGAAGACCTATTGGACCGAAGCGAACCCTCGAGTCCGGAGACAAGAGCGTCCACCTGGCTCAGTACATTGTCAGCCAAGGCCGATCGCGGCAGACCCACCGTCGTCCTGGGTTCCTTCTTAGGTCCCCAGAACGCCTCAAAACCTGATGTAGGCTCGGAAGGTGGGAGCGGCGATCCTTCTCCGAGGTCGTTGTACTGACGAATCAGCGCAATAACCTCAAGGAACGACCTCTGGATCTTGGGAGTGACTGCATCCTGCGGAGTCGGACCGTCAAGCCCCTCCAGCGAGAACACCTCCCGAAATCCTCCTCCTTCCACAGGAGGAACCACAACAGACCCCTCATGGTCTCCTCCTGCCACTTGCGCTTACAATCTGGTCAGGCCTAGGACCGTGCCAGGTTTGTAGGGCGTAGTGGTGGGATCGCGAGGAGCGTGCCCCTTGCGATCGCCTCGCTCTTCCCAGTGTAGCCCGAGGAAGTTGAAGGGATAGGAGAGGGAGACCTGACGCTCCCCCCGCGCCCACTGGCAGAACTGATGTGCTGAGGGGGCTGCAGGCGATCGCCACCGCTGCAGGCCTGGTCGAGCGGCTGGACCAAGAACAGCGGCGACGGTCCGGAGCGACCCCCGCCAGTCTTCCACCCCATGCCTGGATCCTATCGCCAAGCGACTCTGTTGCCTGGGTCTTGGCTGCACGGTCACCCGCGGGTGACCATACACTCGGTACCTCTCACGAGCGAAAGGCCGAGACGGTGCCTGGCGCCAGGTGAGGAGGTACCGGTGGTAGCCCGTGCTCCTCCGGTCCCCGTCTTCTTCTTCCTTGCGGAAGGAGAGACGGGCCCCGTTCCCGAAGGAACAGGAGGACCAGCGAAAGTCCCACCCGTCCCACCGGAGTGGGACGGGCCTTTAGAAGTCTCAGGACGAGCCTTCTTAGGAGGGGAGGAGGCAACCTTCTTCTTAGGCTGTGGGGCCTTAGAAGTCGAAGGGGAAGCAGCGGCAGACGACGACGACGAAGAAGACAATGAAAACGAAGAAGACACCTTCCTCCTCTTCTTCTTCTTCCTCATCAGCTTCTTCAGGACCACCATCAGGTCTTCCATCCAGGACGGAGCCGGGGCAGTTGCCGAAGCAACAGGGCCCGACTGCACCTGTCCGGAAGGACCTGAGGTGGGAGCAGCAACACCACGGGCAGGACGACGGCAGCAAGAACTGGTACTGGGGCTGGAGCGGCATCACAGTCAGGAACAGGAGGCGGGGCAGGAACCAGCGGCATCCTCTGCACAGGAGGCAGGTCCAGAGGTGAGCTCTTGGGACACCGGAAGTCAGGGGCTGGAGCAAGAGCGGCGAACCCAGGTGGCAGCAACACCGCGGACATCGTCACCTCCGGCAGCGGTGCCTGCACAGCAGCTGTCGGGGTAACTGCAGCTACGTGCTGTGTATAGACCAGGTGTGGTTGAGCAGCGTAGTCCAGCGTGGACACCGTTGTGGTAGTCGTGGTGGTCAGGCCGTGGGTTACCAGCATGGCCCCTCTCGCCAGGTGACTCAGCAGCCCCTGAATCGTTGGTGTCCCTTGGAGCCCCAGAGAGTACCAGGCCTGTCCGAGATTGTCCCCAGTGGCAGCCAAACCTGAAGAAGGAAAAGTCAGGTGAGTCCGTGGGGGGGGGACAGGTTCCACCCCAAGCGAACGGACAACCCCGAATACAACTGGATGTCGGGGTACCTCGCCCCCCCTCCACGCTCGACTGATCGAGAGAGGAGAAGGAGTGAGAAACCTCCCCCGAAGGGGAAGGAGCCATACGAGGGAGCTGAGATGGGGGAAAGAAAGAGAAGACGTGTCCGTAACCAAGGAAGTAACTGGAGATCCTTCCGATGACTCCTTGGCTGGCTTACGCAGCTTCTTTCTGCCCCCATAGCGCTCCCACTGTTCCTCCGACCAAGACACACACATATTACATGTATCGGTGCGAGAGCATTCACGCCTCAACACCAAGTACAACATTCATGAGGGTCAACTTCAAAAGGCCCAACACTTACGGCCCTAACCACCAGGGCACAATCTGCGGCTGATGGGGGGGCAAGGGGGTCTCTCCGGCTCTCGTGATTCCATTTCCATTACACAAATGAAGCACTGTATGAATATAAAAACACACCACACCCGTACTTACTGATATCTTTGCACTAGCACACAGTCAAAGGAAAAGCAAAAAAGTCTTCACGCAGTGAAGCAAACCAAGCATACGACAGAAACGGGCAGAGAGGCGAACAACACGTCCATCCACCAACGCGGTCGAAAGCAAAGTGAATCCTCTCCTTGCAGTCGGACTGACCACCAACTGCCGGACAAGTAGTTAACTACAGAACCCCCTTGTTCGAAGCTTACGACCGGTTCAGCTGCCGCTAAGTACCTTCCTATTGTTAAAGGACCGAGGGTTTGTATACGTATCGGAAAAAACTGTCTGATAACCAGACCTGGGAAGACTCTAAGAAGGTAGAACAGGTGAGAGAGCCTAGCATCCTTACGGTATCTGCCAAAAGCAAATGACCTTGCAGGTACGTAAGGCCATGAGTGGTTGTCAACTAATGTTGACAACGGCCATACAAGTCAGGGAGAGCAAAAGTAATCGCGTGCAAGTGCATAGAAGTTATCCCCAGGTAATCAGGCTCTTTCGTGCACACACTGATGAGGACTCACCAAGGGAGAGAGTGTGCACACTTGGGTTATCCTATAGATGTGCTAAGTCTTCTTTGAGGCAGTACCCTCTGCTAGTGAAGAAGATCTAATCAACAAAGCTTTGGGTTTCTCCTTGGTTCCCAAAAACTTCAAGGGAAGATTTACAATCCAAGGAAGTAGCTATGATCTCTTCCAATGATCACTGACACATCAGCAACTCTATCTGTGAATAAGTTCTCTGAAGATTGGAGGTGTCCGCCTCATGAGGAAATTATCTTAAGAGCCTTTCCAGGTCATGGAACCACCTGGACTACTCTCCGCAAGAGACGAGCCTTGATAGAAGCCCCAGGCCTTCTTTTGAGGTGCCGGGCACTTTTTTCTGACCTGCCAGAGCCAAAACTCTGACATGAGAGGAAAGCCGTAAAAGATTGTCAACCTGTGGTGATGATGATTGCAATGGTCTAAGAGAGCGAACCCACTTATGATAACATGGCCAAGGGCTGTCCCATGGAGAGCGAATGGTTTCATGCAACATACACTGAAGCTATCCCCAGATAAGCAAGCTTGTTCACGTGAACACGGGCAAGGGCTGACCCAGGGAGAGCGATCGTGAACTCTCGGGTATAGACTCAGGTTGTCCTCTTGACATGCCCCAGTCTTCTTCAAGGCCATGGACTCTGCACACGAAGAGGACTGTATGGGGAATTTGTTCATAGCTTAAGGTGAGCGGACTGCTCCCAAGTCATGAAATAGTGTGCTCACTTGCTCCCACTACTTGAGAAATGAAGGTAGGCTCTATACCAGACCATGGAGTGAGTTCATGGTACATACTGGTGGAAAGTAACTCGAGATTTCGGAGAAACCCAAGTACCCATGGTGACGCGGGTCTCATCAGAGATGCAGGCACCAGAGGCTCTTGAGTAATGAGCGTTTTGATAACCCATTACATACTGAAGATTTTCCTGTTTTAACTACTGGTCAGTTAGCTGCATACCTTGATATTTTGGAAGTACTGCATTCCTCTACAATCTAGCCCTTGTTGGCTATATTGTAGCAACAACTTCACTTTTATGTTTTTTAATCTGCATTTTCTGGTGGTTATATTGAATAGCTTACTAGGTCCTTGTACTTTCCAACTCAAATTGAATTTAAAGGGTTTTATTTGGCTTTATTCTATCATTTGATTACACATTAATAGCCATCATTTAAATTACTTTATGATAAAATTTTATACATGCTTACCTAATAATTACTTAGCTAAGAGTTTCTACTTGACAGTAGCTTGAATTTTTGAAATTCAAGGTAGCAATTTTGTTTGTTTGTGTAGGTGACCAGACCCACCCACTTTCAGGGCAAAAAAGAGGAATAACTACACAAATAGCTCAATTTGTTTATGATTAAACATCCACAAGCGGGGAGGAGGGTGGGCTCCATCCATAATCACTGGGTAAGTATAGTATATCAAATTCTATTTTATCATAAAAATGTCATTTTTATATACTGAAGGAAGTGGAGAATATGGACCAAACTATGCACAATAAATTAAAAAATAACAATGAAGTAAAAAAAAAAATGCTTGATGTTTCCTCACTTGTTAAGAGAGCTGCTGCACATAGATACTGCCTCTGGTTGGTGCTCCTCTCAACATGTAGGGTATGGTGATATAGCCTAGAAGTGCCTCTACTGACATGGGACCTTGCAGCGAAAGAGTACTCCAAAGGCTGACAAGGTATTAAAAAACAGCTTTGCGACAAAGGTTATTACCGAAGGCCAACATAACACCCACAATCGCCCCTGACCAGGGCACAATATCACAAAACAAAAAAAACAGACAATTTTCTCACCTACACCAAAAAATATTAAAAATATGACCACTATCCAAAATTAAAATTGTTGGGCACTCCACAGGGAGTCACCAGTTATCGGCAATGATAAAAGAATAAGGCACCAATACATACCTAACAGAGGTGCCATTAACCCTTTAACGCCGATTGGACGTATTAAACGTCGATATAAATTGTCTGTTGGGTGCCGATTGGATGTATGGTGCGTCGATATAAAAAAGTTTTTTTTAAAATTTGCGGAAAAATAGTTATAGGCCTACCAGGCGAAAACTTTTGAATCATGCGCCTTGGGGGATGCTGGGAGCATACGGATCAAGGCGTTATTTTGTTTACAATCGTTACACAGGCGCGCAAGCGCGAATTTCTTTCTTATCGCACTAAAAAGTATCAGCGACACATCTCGGAAATTATTTCGTCACTTTGACATAATTTTTACACCATTTTATATAAGCCGTTACATGGAGTATTATATATGAAAATGTGTGCAATATCATGTAGAATACAACTAAAAACAACTCATGGTTGTAGATTTTATCAGTTTTGAAATATTTTCATATAAATAACGATAAGTGCCAAAATTTCAACCTTCGGTCAACTTTGACTCCACCGAAATGGTCACAAAACGCAATTGTAAGCTAAAACTCTTATATTCTAGTAATATTCAATCATTTACCTTCAATTTGCAACAAATTGGAAGTCTCTAGCACAATATTTTGATTTATGGTGAATTTATGAAAAAAGCTTTTTCCTTGCGTCTGCACGGTAACTCTTCCGAAAAAATCATAAATTTTTTCGTCCGATTGTCGTAATGTTTGCACCCTTTTAAATTAGCCGTTACATAAAGTTTTATATATGGAAATGTGCACAATTTCATGTAGAATACAACTAAAAACAACCCATGGTTGTAGCTTTTATCAGTTTTGAAAAATTTTCATATAAATAACGATAAGTGCCAAAATATCAACTTTCGGTCAACTTTGACTCGACCGAAATGGTTGAAAAACACAATTGTAAGCTAAAACTTTTATATTCTAGCAATATTCAATCATTTACCTTCATTTTGCAACAAATTGGAAGTCTCTAGCACAATATTTTGATTTATGGTAAATTTATAAAAAAAAAAAAAATTTTCCTTACGTCCGCGTGGTAACTTCCGAAAAAAATCAGACATTTTTTCGTCCGATTGTCGTAATGTTTGCACCATTTTAAATTAGCCGTTACATAAAGTTTTATATATGAAAATGTGTGCAATTTCATGTAGAATACAACAAAAAAGAACCCATGGTTGTAGCTTTTATCAGTTTTGAAATATTTTCTTATAAATCACGATGTGCCAAAATTTCAACCTTCGGTTAACTTTGACTCAACCGAAATGGTCGAAAAACGCAATTGTAAGCTAAAACTATTACATTCTAGTAATATTCAATCATTTAACTTTATTTTGCAATAAATTGGAAGTCTCTACCACAATATTTTGATTTATGGTGAATTTATGAAATAAACTTTTTCCTTACGTCCGTGCGGTAACTCTTCCGAAAAATCATTAATCTTTTCTTCCGATTGTCGTAATGTTTGCACCATTTTAAATTAGTCGTTACATAAAATTTTATATATGAAGATGTGTGTAATTTTATGTAGAATACAACAAAAAACAAC
This sequence comes from Macrobrachium nipponense, assembly GCF_015104395.2. NCBI lineage: Eukaryota > Metazoa > Arthropoda > Malacostraca > Decapoda > Palaemonidae > Macrobrachium > Macrobrachium nipponense. The sequence goes on along the minus strand of NC_061095.1, from coordinate 29,301,302 downwards.
CTATGGTTGTAGCTTTTATCAGTTTTGAAATATTTTCATACAAATAACGATAAATAGAAAAAATTTGTCCTCCGGTCAACTTTAACTCAACCGAAATGGTCGAAAACTGCAATTGTAAGCTACAACACTTACAGTCTAGTAATATTCAATCAATTACCTTCCTTTTGCAACAAACAGGAAGTCTCTAGCACAATATTTTGATTTATGGTGAATTTTTGAAAACGGCTTTTTTTGGCGTCCGCGCGTTACAAATTCATGCATCATTTTGTGATAATATTTTCTCTGTGTTGCCTTGATTGTTTTACAATGTGTTATATACCAAAATGATCGCAATTTAGTGTACAATACAACGGAAAAAAATTAACTCATTAGCTTTACCGTTTTGCTCACAGCGCGATTTGAATACAATTATATATGAAATTTTGTTTTTGCGCTATCATATATCCCATTATTTGTATATGATAATGATATTTTTTAAATTTTTGATGGTTGCATACTAAACTTCACGCAATGACAAAAAAAGGAGCCCAAATGAACTCTTAATCTTGAAAACTAAGTGTGCTGTGATTGTTTCAAAAAAACATTTTTTCCGCTTCAGCGCTCACTCCCAGACCCCGCCGGCATACGGGAGACGATTTTTATTATACCCCTTCGGCGTTAAAGGGTTAACTGACTATTGGCGCCAAAAATTGCCGATTTTCAGTCATCATTGATTTTTGCTTATCAAGCCGTCAGAACGGAACCCCTGTCGATAACCAGGAACTGTCTGTAATACTTTGTATCACCAAGGCTTCCCTAGAACTCAACACCATGTTCAAGGAGAGAGAGCGCAAAAATTGGAAGGACCACTTCCTATGCTTCGTCACCCAACACTACGCCAGCAACAGATACTGGTCCTAAGGTACTGCAATTCTCATAAAGTTACAATAATTTCATTTTACGATGGGTTTAGCAATTACGTAATACCAATATGACAATAGTTTGAAAATACATATTCTTAAATTTAACGCACAACAGGTGCAGGCAGTAGTGTACAATCAGGCAACAGGCAACGTACGGTGTACAAAATCCTCTCAGGAGGAGGCAGCCACTCCCAAGAAAGGAGCTTCCCAAGTCACATAAGATAATGTGACAATTATGTGAAATGCGGGAGTGAGAAATACTGTATGTTCTCAAACATGCCTTTCCTTGTTCCCTCTTCTCAGAAAGCAAGATCTCCACTTCACTTAGGGCTTTCTTCGACAAAGAAGAGAGAACCATTTTCAAGAGCTTGGCAGACTCCAATGGCTGATTACTCATCATAAAAGTTTAAGCCAGAGAGCAATGAGTCATGGGAGAGAAGAACTTCAAGAAGTTCTGTAATAAGAACTTAAGTAACAATGCATGGGGAGAGGAAGTCTGGTCCTGGTCTTAATCAACTGACAAAGTTGGGGATAACGCAGGGTCTGCAAAATACAGGCAGTCCCCCCGAAAATCGTCGTAAGCCGGAACATTGTCAAAAATCCTAGGAACACATTACTTTTAATGCTTTAGGTGCATTCAAAACTATGTAAAATGACAATTTGTCGAAAATTGCATTTTTCCTAACTATACAAACCTGAGGTCCTTTAACAATAGGAAGGTAACTAGCAGCAGCTGGGACGGTCGTAAGCTTCGAACAAGGGGAGAACGGTAGTTAACTGCTTGTCCGATCGTGCGCGCGGGCGGTGAAGAATCACTTTTGCTTTAGGCCCATGCAAAAAGTTGCAGAGTGAGGGGTGGTATGAGGTGGGACTATATGTAAAGGACCTCAGGTTTGTATAGTTAGGAAAAATGCAATTTTCGACAAATTGTCATTTGTTCCGATACGTAATACAAACCCTCGGTCCTTTAACAATAGGAAGACTCACTTCTTGGTGGGTGGAATCTGAGTCTTTTTGGTGAACAGAATGGTGTTCGTTCAACCTTGGAATGCCTCCCTGGTCGTAAGAGCAAGGTAGGGATCCAAACCTCTGTCCGATTGATCGGGGTGTGCACCGCAGGATCAATGGTCAGACCTCTGAGCCAAGTACTAAAAGAGAGGCAAGCGTATCTCGTTGTACCAGCAAGCAAGAACTTGCTCCTTTACAAGAGCCAACATAAAGTTATGGGTTTGTCTCAAGTAGGCATCCACTCCTTCCCCCTTGTTGGAGGGAGTGGAGGGTATTTGCTTCTATCCCTAACTAAAGGGATAGATTGGGGCTCGGTCGAGTAGCTTACCTGCATCGAAATTCCTTCCCAGCATGGTGACGACCGTGACCCTCTGCCCACAGGTAGAGAGAGAGAAAGATGGAGAAGAGAAGCCAGTCGCACTCTCATTCACCCATTCATTCCTACAGTCACACCAGGAATCGATGCTGTTCTGCCTGCTCGGGTGCTGGGTAAGCTTACACAACGTGTTGAGCAGCCACCACAGGTCCCAAGGAAAAAGTATCCAAGGACTTGTGGGCAATATCCCGAAGGTAGAAGGACGTGAAGGTAGTCTGGTTGGCCCAGATACCTGCCTTCAGGACCTGCGCCACGGAGAAGTTCTTACGGAACGCCAAAGAGGGTCCAATACCTCTGACTTCGTGGGCTCTCGGTCGGAGCGTACGGATGTCGTCACTACCATCAGCCTCGTACGCTCTCCTGATCACCTCACGCAGCCAGAAAGAAAGTGTGTTCTTGGATACTTCTTTCTTGGTAACCCCAGTGCTAACGAAGAGGCGTCGACACTCAGGCCTGAGGTGTCGAGTTTTCTTCAGATAGCGCCGTAGCGCCCTCACAGGACAAAGCAGCATCTCATCCGTATCGTTGTCGGTGAAATCCATTAGGGAGGGGATCGTGAAAGATTCGAACCTGTCGTCAGGGATCGACGGATTCTGAGTCTTAGCTACGAAGTTCGGGACGAAATCGAGCGTCACAGATCCCCAGCCCCTGGAATGTTTAACATTGAAGGACAGACCATGAAGTTCCCCTACTCTCTTCGCCGATGCCAGGGCCAGCAAGAAGAGGGTCTTGAGGGTCAGATCCCTGTCTGACGACTCTCGGAGTGGCTCGAATGGTCTTCGAGTCAAACTCCTAAGGACGAGAGTCACATCCCACTCAGGGGGCCTGAGTTCCCTGGGTGGGCAAGACCTATCGAAGCTCCTCATGAGCAAGGAGATCTCGAACGAGTTCGAGATGTCCAGTCCCCTCAGTTTTAGGACAAGGGCCAGGCCGGCTCTATATGCTTCTCTCGGCGAAGAAACACGAGGAAATCCGCTACCTGCTGAAGAGTGGCTCTGAAAGGAGATAGACCCCGTCTACGACACCAACCACAGAAGATGGCCCACTTCCCCTGGTACACAGCTGCAGAGGACTGTCGGACGTGTCCAGCCATCTCTCTTGCTGCGCTGCGAGAAAAGCCTCTCGTTCGCAAGAGATGGTGGATAACAGCCAGCCGTGAAGTTGTAGGGACTGGACTGCTCGGTGGTACCGCTCTACGTGTGGCTGGGCTAGAAGGTTGTGCCAGTGGGGCATCTCTCTCGGTTCTTCCGCAAGAAGAGCCAGCAGGTCCAGATACCAAACGGCTTGAGGTCGTTTGGGAGCCACCAGGATCATCCTGAGATTGGGAGTGACCAGCGCTCGGCTGATCACTTTCCGAATCAGACAAAAGGGAGGAAAGGCGTAGACGAAGAGGTTGTCCCAGGGGTGTTGAAGAGCGTCCTCTGCAGCTGCCCATGGGTCCGGCACGGCCGAACAAAAAACCTGAAGGTTTTTGTTGTGCCGGGTGGCGAACAGGTCTATGACCGGACGCCCCCAAAAAAAAAAGCACCAAGGTTGAGAGCCTTTCCGCCACTTCTGGGTGTAGGGACCACTCGGTCCCTATCACCTGATCCCGACGGCTGAGCTTGTCTGCTACTACATTCCTCTTGCCTGGGAATGTAGCGTGCTGACAGCTTCTATTGAGCGAGCCGTGGCCCACTCGTGCACCTGCACGGTCAACTGGTGTAGCGGGAGAGACACTAGGCCCCCCTGCTTGTTGACGTATGCCACTACTGTGGTGTTGTCGCACATCAACACCACCGAGTGTCCCACCAAGCGGTCCTGGAATTCTTGGAGAGCGTAGAACGCCGCCTTGAGTTCCAGGACATTGATGTGAAGGTGCTTGTCGTGATGGTCCCACATACCTGCAGCCAGCAACTCCTCCAGGTGTGCGCCCCATCCTCGGTCGATCGCGTCTGAAAACAGCAACATCTCCGGGGGGGGGGGGGGGGGGGGGGGGGAGTGCGTAGAGGCACTCCTCTTAAGAGGTTCCTGTCGTCGAGCCACCAGGCTAGGTCCTGCCTCACCTTCTCCGTGAGGGACACGGGGAAGTAAGGTGGATCCTTTACCTGTGACCAACTCTCCCTTAGTCTCCACTGGAGAGACCGCAGGTGGAGACGTCCGTGCGGAACTAACTTCTCGAGTGACGACAGGTGGCCGATCACGACTTGCCATTGCTGAGCTGCCTGTTCCTGCCGAGACAGGAACCAGCCGGCTGCCTCCCTGAATTTGCTGATCCTCAAGTCTGCGGGGCGGACTTGAGCTGCTACCGTATCGATCAGCATACCCAGGTACTTCATCTTCTGCTTGGGTTCGAGATCGGACTTCTCGTAGTTTATCACGATCCCCAGATCGCGACAAAACTTTAGAAGTCGATCCCTGTCCTGCAGCAACTGTGAGCGGGAGCTCGCCAGGACCAGCCAATCGTCGAGATACCTCAGAAGACGTATCCCGTGCGAATGGGCCCAAGCAGACACCAGAGTGAACACTCTCGTGAACACCTGTGGGGCGGTTGAGAGACCGAAGCAAAGTGCCCTGAATTGGTACACCGTCCCGTCGAAGATGAAGCGAGGTACTTTTCTGGAGGACTGATGGATGGGTATTTGAAAATACGCATCCTTCAGGTCCACCGAAAGCATGAAATCGTTCTCCCTGATGGAGTCGAGCACGGAACGTGCCGTCTCCATCTTGAACCGAGTCTGGCGAACAAATCGGTTCAGGGGAGAGAGATCTATCACCGGGCGCCAGCCCCCCCATGCCTTCTCCACTAAGAAAAGGCGGCTGTAAAAGCCCGGTGACCGATCTACTACGACTTCTACAGCTCGTTTGGTCAGCATGGTCTTGATCTCCTGCCGAAGAGCGTCGTCCTTTGAGGATCCTAGTACATATGTCTGAAGATGGACCGGGTTGGAGGTGAGGGGTGGCCGAGATTCGAAGGGTAGCAGATATCCCTCCCGAAGGACATCTACTATCCAGGTCTCGGCACCATAGCGCTGCCAAGTTGCCCAATGGCTCGCTAGGCACCCCCCCACTTCCGGCAGCTGGTGAGGGGGAACGCCGTCCCTAGCGTTTCCCACCTCGCTTCGACTTCTTCCCAACACCTCCTCGGGGAAAGGAGGGCTGGGAGGAGGGCTGATTACGGCCTCCTTTACCAGAAGTTGAAGCAGGAAGAGTCTTTCCTCGGGGCTTCGATGGAGCAGCCGTCTTAGCAGCCGAGGAAGCGCTAGCTAAACTCTTAGGCTTAGCCGCAGTTGCACGAGGTTGCCCAGAAACCTTCGTAACTGCCTGGTGAACCAGACGGTCACTGTCATCAGTGCGCCGTCTCTCCACCGCAGCGTCCACCATCTCTCCGGGAAAGAGAGCGGAGGAACTCTTCATAGGTCCGTTACGGAGTCCATTTACCGCCTCACGCCCAGCCCCTTTGGCTACTCGTGTAAGGACAGCGTCCCTACGACGGAGAACCAAGTTGGCCCACAGGTTTGCCGTCTGATGGGCGAGGTAGGAGATGGCCCTACCTCCAGACTGGCACAGTCTCCTGAAGTCGGGGTCGTCTTCGAGGGCAGCGCCCCCAGAGTCGGCCACGACCTTGGATACTGTGAGGGACCACAGATCCAACCAAGAGACTGCCTGGAAAGCCGCCATAGAGGTAGCTTCCAGGCCCAGTGCCTCCTGCTGCGAGAACCACAAGTTCTCCGACCGGAGCTGCTGCAGGGACACACCTGGAGTTAGCCTAGCTAGCTCCGGGTTAACCTGTTTGGGCGGTATTGGATCCACTGATGGCACGTAGAACTTCCGCTGTTGCTGCAGAGGAGGAGGAAGTAGCTTGGAAGACCGTCCTGACTTTAGTGAATCCTCTCGTCCTGAGACGAAATTCTCCACCTGGTCAAGGACTGAGTCTGCAAGCTCCGATCGCGGCAGTCCCACCGTCAATTTGGGTTCCCTCTTCGGGCCCCAAAATGACTCGAGCCGGGACGTGGGCTCAGATGGTGGTAGCGGCGATCCTTCCCCAAGGTCGTTGTGCTGACGAATCAGCGCAATAACCTGGGCAAAGTTCCTCTGGATCTCGGGAGTTACAGCGTCCTGAGGAGTAGGACCGTCCAGTCCCTCCAACAAGAGCAGCTCTTGAGACCCTCCTCCTTCAGAAGGAGGAACAGCAACAGACCCCTGACGGTCGCCTCCAACCACTTGCGCGTACGACCTGGCTGGTCCTAAGACCATACCTGGTGCGTGCGGCATCGTGGCGGGATCGTGAGCGGCGCACCTCTCACGATCACTCCTAGCTACCTCGCTCTTCCCGGTGTACCCCGAGGAAGTTGAAGGTAGTGGAGAGACAGACCTGACGCTCCCCCCCGCTCGCTGGCAGGACCAGCGTACGTGGGGGGCTTCAGCCGATCACCAACCCGCGGTGGGGATCAATCTGCAGGCTTGGCCGTGCCGCTCACCTGTGGCGAGCGGCTCGACTGAGCACGTCGACCCCGGTCCCGTGCGTCAGACGAGCTGCTGCTGGCCACCGACTCCGTCTGGTCCCTGTGGGAGCGGCGGTCAGGTGATCTGCAGAGCTCGCTTTCGCGGTGAGACCGGTGAGCGTCCTCACGGCACGTCAAACCGCTGGTACCAGCCGAGGCTGGTACCGTCGGTCGAGGGGACCTCTTCCCAGCCTCAACCCGTGGCTGGTCAGAGACCGTCACGTCAACCCGAGGTACCGGCTGGTCGCTACGAGAGCGGCCGCTGGCCTGGCGAGAGTCACCTGCGCGACTTTCGACAGTCTTCTGCTCCGTGCCTCGGTCATGACGTTGAGCGAGCTCAGGCGTCTTGCCTTTGGCTGCACAGTCGCCCGAAGGAGACCGTACACTCGGAACTTCTTGCGGACGAGAAGCCGAGCCGGCACCTGGCTTAGCAGCAGCGCTACCAAGACCAGGCGAGGATGTACCAGCGGTAGCCAGCACACCCTTGGTCCCCGTCTTCTTCTTCTTCTCAGAAGAGGAGACGGGCCCTGTTCCCGAGGGAACAGGAGGACCAGCAGAAGCACCCCCCGTCACACCGGAGTGAGACGGGCCCTTCGAAGGTCCCAAAGGAGCCTTCTTAGGGGGGGGAGGAGGCAGCCTTCTTCTTCTTCGGTTTGGAAGCCTTAGAAGTCGAAGGGGGAGAGGCGGCAACAGACGACGAAGAAGACAATGAAGACGACGACGACACCTTCCTCTTCTTCCTCCTCTTCTTCGTCAGCTCCCTCAGGACGGACGTCAGGTCTTCCATCCACGGAAAAGTCGGGCCAATTGCCGAAGCAACACGCCCCGACTAAACCTGTCCGGAAAGACCTGAGTCCGGGGCAGCACCTCCATGACGAGACGCGACGTGGGCAGGGGCAGGCACGGCAGGAGCGGCAGGACCAGCACCAGCAGGACCAGCACCAGCAGCAACATCAATAGGAGCGTCACGCACCGCGCGCCTCGTAGGAGCGGCGCGAGCGGCTGGGCCAGCAACACTAGCGGCAGGTACGGCAGGTACGGCAGCATAGTCAGGCGTCACAGGCATCTCCAACTCAGCCAGTTTCATCATCGGGACGGGCGGCAGGTCCAGGGGAGAACTCTTTGGACAGCGAAAGTCGGGGGTCGGCAGCACATAGAACCCAGGTGGAGGCGGCACGCCCCTCTTAGGTACGGCAGCAATCAGCATTTGGATTGATGCAGTGGGGGTTACAGACGCAATATGTTGCGTATAAACCACATGAGGAGGGGCGGCGTACGCTGGAGTAGACACCGTATTAGTAGTCGTTGTCACTACACCATGAGTCACTACTGCCGGCCCCGCCAGTCGCTGAATTAAGCCCTGGATACTGGGAGCGCCCTGCAGTCCCAACGACGCCCACACCTGTCCAAGGTCGTCACTCACAGAAGGCACACCTGAGGGAGGAACAGTCAGGTCAGTTAGAGGGGCACCCTCACGCCTGGGGGAGGACGAACCCCACCCAGAACGGACGGAAGACCCCGAATACAATTGAACATCCGGGTATCGAGCGCCCTCCTCCACACTCGACGGATCGAGTGAGGAGAAGGACTCCGAAACCCCCCCCCCCCCCCCCGCAGGGGAAGGCGCAAACCGTGGGGGCTGAGCTGGGGGCAGGAAGGATGACGAGGTATCCGTCACCAAAGGAGTTGCTGGAGAGCATTCCGACGACTCCTTGGTCGATCTACGCCTCTTCCTACCCTCATACAGCACCCACTGCGCCTCGGACCAATTCTTACATACATTGCATGGTTCGGTTCGGGTACATTCACGCCCCCGGCACCGATAACACAATTCATGGGGATCTATTACAGGAAAAGAGCAAAATCCGCCGCATTTACGCCCCTCCAGCCCGGGACACACTCTACGGACAACTGGTGGGCGCGGCGAAAGCTCTTCGAGATCCATAATTCAATCAATTCACAATATAATGAAAATGAAAAAAGAGTACTTACAATTTCATTCACAACCACAAAGAAACCAGTCAGAAGAAATTGTAAACACATACAAAGCACACGACGAAATAGCGGGCAGAGCGATGACGAGCACGTCCTGTCACACCACGGCTGAAAGCAAAAGTGATTCTTCAAGCCGCGCGCACGATTGGACATGCAGTTAACTACCGTTCTCCTCTTGTTCGAAGCTTACGACCGTCCCAGCTGCCGCTAGTTACCTTCCTATTGTTAAAGGGCCGAGGGTTTGTATTACGTATCGGAACAACTGCATTCTTATTGCATTTTTCATCAAAAAAAAACTTTAAATATTGATTATTTTGCATTTTTGGTGCCATATTTCATCTGCCAGATCAGCATTTGTAGGCGTCGTAACTCTGGAACATGCGTCGTAACCCTGGAACATTGCGTCGTAACCCTGGAAATAATTTCTGATGAATATAATTGAAAAGCGTCGTAACCTCGGAACGTCGTAAGCCGAGACCGTCTTAACCCGGGGACTGCCTGTACGTACTATCCAGTTGGCATACGTACTATCCAGTTGGCACAGTAAAGGAGCCAACGATGGGTCTAAAGCAGAAGCAGCCTGAAGGCTCAAAGCTGAACTAGACAAAATTAGCTTTTGAGGATTAGAAGGTGACAAAATCTGGAAAGGTTCCCCCTGAAACACTCACGCCTGCACAGTCAGTCAAAAAAAGGCCTAGACTTCCTAGAGCACCTGGGAGCTATAAGAGAACCATCCACTATTTCATGACGTTTGGTCACTTCAGGGCACTCATGCACTTCAGGGTGCTCTGAATCTTCATGGCATTCAGCGAATATGGAATTTTTATTCTAAAATTAATATTAATAATACTTACCTGTGCATATAATTTATCTAGCCCTAAATCCCCAAAAACCGCACCAAAATTTACCACATTGGCAACCCTATTACCTCCTATTCTGTCCGCTAGTTGGCAACGCTGCCGTTGACAGTTACAAAACCTTCCCTGAAAATCAGTTGTGATAGGCAGATTGTGGGGTAGGATGAGTGGGACTAGATAAATTATTAATATTAATTTTAGAATAAAAATTCCATATTAATAAACATTACCTTAATATAATTTATCTAGCCCGATTAACCACATTGAAAAGGAGGAGGGAATCTGAGTACAATTTCCCCTTCGGACAGAATAGGACATAAAACAATCAAAGAAATATATATCATAGGCAGTTAAAAACTCAACCCGAGGTCTAAGATACTAAGAACTCAAAGTCTCCTACCATAATGCCGCAGAACTGTGGTAGTAAAGGACAAGGAGTAAGTGTATAGTCATTCAGTCTGTACTAAAGTCAGGTGACCGACCAGGTGACCAGTCAGACAAAATGAGGACACCAAGGCTGCACCCCGATGACTTTATCAAGCACTACAACGACACCTGCTCTCTCACGAATGTCTGGCGCCAAGAGAGAGGATCGGGTATTGACAACTCTTTCCCTGAAGGATGAGTGCCTGGACCGCCTGGGCGATTCAAAACTAAGCAAACATAAAGGGGTGTATCAACGCAACCCAACATCGCCAGCAGCGATATCGGCTCATGAGCAACTCCTGACTCAAGCTTTCTGGTGCCAAGAGAAAGGAGCGCGGAGCAAAAAGGCGACTCAGTCCTGAAGGACGAGTACCGGCAGTCCAGCCTGGTCTCATGTTAAACGATCATCGGAGGGTGTATCAACGCAACCGACGTCGTCAACGAGAAACTCAGGGCTACTAAATGTCGCCTGATCTCGCAAGAGTGTCTGACTCCGAGAAAACAGGTAAGACAAAAAGTAGATGGTGAACGAGTCACCAGATGACAGCAGACGATCCATCGACTAATTCCCTATCCAGAAGGACAATGGAAAAAGCGTGAGTCGTCAGGACAAGCGAACCAGTGGCTAGTCCTAGGTCTGCATCGACTTTGGGAGAAGCATAGTCGCCAGTGCCGACAACCCAGTGGCTGGTCCCATGTCACACTGACAATGGAAGCAGCATGAGTTGTCAAGCAGCTAGTCCTTGTCATCAACAACACCTAAATACCAAACTGCCTAATTCCCATTATAACTAAACCAAAAACTGCCATAAGTTATAATGTAATACAAAAAATATATACAACAAAAAAGAAAAAAAAATATATAGGTAGCAACCAAACTTAAAACAAGAAGGCCATCACCAACGGGCCCAAGGAACGAAAGTCGCCTAGAACTAGAGAAATATCCCTCCAGTAAAACGAGGCAAAAGAAAAAACAGAATGAGAACGCTAAGCACCTTGGCGACCGAGACGTTCTTCATAAAAGCTACTGATGTAGCAACTGCTCTAATACTGTGTGCTCTCGGCGTCTGGCCCTCACAGGCAGCCGAACCACCAGTTTTAATAATAGGATCTCTGAGAAAAAAGGATACGTACACCATTCTTTGATACAGGTCTCTGACATTTTGGGGTGAAACAAACAGATGACGGGGACGACCCTGAATGTCCTTCGTCCGGCGTAAATAGCATGAGAGCGCCCTAACAGGGCAAAGAACTAATCCCTCATTTAAATTACCGACAAAGTCGACCAGCGACTTCAGCACGAAAGACCTGGGAATGGGATTATCAGACAATTCAGTCTTTGCGACAAATTCGGGAAGGTATGACAAAATCATGTCTTGTCCAGATCTAGCAACCAGAAAAGAGAGTGCTTGCAGTTCACCCACCCTCTTGACTGTAGCCAGCGAGACAAGGAAGAGTGTCTTAGAAGAGGTGTCCCTAAAATCGGCCGTATTCAGAGGCTCAAACGGAGGCAACCTAAAGACTTTAAGGACTTTATTAATGTCCCATGTCAGAGGATTAATGTCCCATGTCAGAGGAGAACACTGCAGACTGGGTCAGCCAACTGTCGCGCCACTCTGGAGGAGAACCCTTCGTGCTTGGAGAATCTCTTGACAGTCTCCAGGCATGAAGATGAGCATGTGGAGCCTCTGATGGAACCAATGAAAATGGGGTTGTTTGAGAAGATCTGGTCTCTCTGTCAGACAAATGGGGGGGCTCCACCAGAGCTTCCAGTAGGTCGGGAAACCACTCCTTTTGTGGCCAGAAGGGGGCAATCAAGGCAAGATCCAGACGCTTGGTTCCTCTCACTAGTTGAGGACTGACCTCACCAGAGCAAACGGAGGAAATGCATAGGCTTGAAGGCCCTCCCAGTCCTGCAAAAGAGCGTCTGTCCCGGCACTCTGAGGAGTCTGGTAAGAGGCAAAGATCTGGCACCTAAAATTCAATGGGGTGGCAAACAGATTGACTGTGACAGGCCACTTCTTCTCAAGGCTGTCAAAGACTTCCTGGTAAGTGTCCATTCCAACCCTTGAACTTCATTCGGTCTCGACAAGGCGTCTGCTAAGACATTGTGATGGCCCAGGATAAACTGAGGGACCAACGTAATCCCCGTCTTCTGCCCAAAGCAGGATTGATCGCGCTTCTTGAGTGAGAAGGTCCAACTGTGTGCCATCTTGGTTTCTTCAACTGTGTGCCATCTTGGTTACTTAAGTACGAGACTGCTGTGGTGTTGTCGACGAAGATCGCAACAACCGACTCCAACAGTTGATCCTGAAATGAAAGAAGGCATAGGTACACTGCCCTTAGTTCCTTCCAATTTATTGACATGATCCTCTCTTCCTCTGACCAAAGGCCCGAAGCAGCCTCGGAGCCCAGGTGCGCGCCCCAACCTTGATCCGAGGCGTCTGACCAAAACATTAGGTCCGGCGGAACTGAAAGAAAAGATGTTCCTGACTTGAGGCGGTGAACTTGCATCCACCAACGGAGATCCTTCTGACATTGTGGAGAGGAGGCGACTATCACGAAATCCCAAGACTGGCGAAGTGTCGACTGAAGGGACCTCATTCTGAGACGACCCCCGGGAACCAGTTGGATGAGGGATGACAAATGGCCCAGGAGAGTCCTCCAAAGAGAAACTGACTGCATTATGGAGGACAAAAATTCTTCGACCAGACTTAAAAGCTTGTCTATCTATTTCGGAGCGGAACGGAAGAAGCCCTCAAAATCTGGGAATTCAAAACAATCCCCAGATAAGTCAGATCTGGCAAGGGATTAGACTGGACTTGTCAAAATTGATATAAATGCCCAACTCGACACAGAGACAGAACTATCTCCCTCGACCGATAACGGAGACATTTCTCTAGAGATTCAGCCTGGACTAACCAATCGTCCAGATACTGAAGCATCCTTACATTTAACTGATGCAAAATACCCGAAACAGGAGCCATCACCCGAGAAAAGACTTGTGGAGCAGTGGTGAGGCCGAAACAAAGGGTCTTGAAGTGGAAAACTCCCCAGTCCATGAAAAACCAAAGGTAAGGTCTGCTCTTTGGATGGATGGGGATTTGCAGATAAGCATCCTGCAGATCGATGGAAATCATCCAGTCCCCCATCCTGACTGATGAAAGAACAGTCTGAACAGTCTCCATTCGTAACTTGGATTTTAGAATGAACTTGTTCAAGACCGAAAGATCTATGATGGGGCGCCAGGCACCCGAGGCCTTAGAACTACAACACCCGTGAGTAAAACCCGGGAGAAGGAGGAGCTCGCTTTATGGCATCCTTCTCACAGAGAGCCGAAAGCTCCTTCTCCAAGGCTTGACCCTTGATTGAGTGCGAGGAATAACTGCTGAACTCGAGAGGACGATTGGAAAGTGGAGGTCTCAAAACAAAAGGGAACTCGCAACCTACCTTCAGGACCTCCACCACCCAAGCATCCACTGCTCTCTCCAGCCAAGCTGACCAATGGCGAGAGACAAGCTCTTACTGTAGTCTCCGGGAGAGGTAATGAATCCTACTTCCAAAAATTCTTACGCAGAGGCAAGGAAGAAGAAGAAGAGGAAGGAGGTCCACCTGGAGGTTGAGCTCTTCCCCTGTCCTTAGAGCCCCGCCAAGAACCTCTCCAGCATTTCAAAGAGTGAGCACCAGAGGAGGAAGCTGAGGCGCCAGAAACCTGAGATGAACTCTGGAAAAACGAGCCAGAAGGAGGAGGTTGTTGGGCTGGAGCAAAAGGTACGAATCTGGCACTAAACTTACGCTTACTCCTTGAAGGAACAGGAGGAAGACCAGAGGAAAAAGCCCTTGATAAGGCCCAGTGAGCTTGGGAAGAGGCATCACCTTGATGTTCCTTCGAAAACTCAGATATATCAAATAGGGAATCGCCAAAAGGAGAAGAGGACAACAAACGGCTTCTCTGAATCTCCAATACAAGAGGATGGTAACTGCGACAAATACAGGCTACGCCTTAGAGAAACACGAAAGGCCTGCATTGAAGCGGCAAGCTCGTTCTGATGTACAGAAGCGATTGAAACAGACGAGCAGAATTTCTCAAAAAGAGGAGCATCGGGAGGAACAAACCTGGAGTTCTTGATATACATTAAAAGACCTCCGAGGACCCACATATTGAAGGATTGAGCTTCTTTTAAGGGGCTCATAACAGACTCCATGGCAATAACGTCTTCGACTGAGACCAAGACCGAAGCCTTGGAAAGCAAAGGTTGACCCGAAAGTCGGACAAAATCAGGATTTGGTTGGGGGGTCGAGAGAATGAAGTATCATCCGCCACCTGATAAAACTCCTCTCCGGTGTCGTAGAAGAGAAGAGAGCTTCCTCTTCCGTTCCCTGATCACCTTCGAAAGTTTAGCGAACCTCTGAGCAAGGGAAAAAACGTAAAAATTCCCGCGTCCGGGAAGGACTGTCAAGAAAAATCCCTTCTGTAATACAACGAGGCAGAGGCTGCTTCTGCTTAGGCCTCGCCTGAGGAAGAAAACTCAAAATTAAATAAAAAAATTTCTTGAACTCCTGACGACTAGCTATCATAGGTCTAACACTAATAACCCTCCCCCCTTCTCCTAAATAAGCGCCCTTTGGCACTGTTACGGGACTAACAGGGGACACATTGGGTAAAGAATCGTCAGGCACCTGCCCGGACTGGATCCCCCTTAGGCCTTCGCCACGACAGGGTTCACAAGCCGGGGTATCTGTCGCACCGTTACCCATGGTGCTGTCGACAGGTACCTGACAAGGAGCTGAAAATGAATCTAAAAAGTGTTAAGACATTCTAGTAAAAGCTTCTTCAAAATTCTGACAGCTTGTTAAACTTAGCTGAAATGTGTCTATCTAGCTAAACTAAGCTGTAATTTTTCAAACTTTTGTTTCCAACTAGTTTCCATCACCAAAACCTTTGAATCAATATCAGAAACGACTTCACTATTTACCGGTTGTACAGGTGGCAAAGCATCAATTAATTCGGAATCGGAATCACACGATACAGAAACTGAAGAGCCAGAACCATGAGCGCACAAATCAAGGAAATCATTAGATAGAGGTCTAGCTACCGATTTCTTTTTCTCCTTAATAAATCTGTTACGCTGCAAGATTCTTTAATGTTTCATATAGGCTAAGTCGTCAAGTCTTTGTCAGACCAAGGCATACATAAGTCACAACTATAAGTCAAATCACAAACCTGTCCCCGACAAAGCTACAAATGTCATGGGGTTAATACTCCCTGCTACTCATCCTTGTCCCACAAGCCGGGGCAATTCCTGATGTTGCGGGCAGAAAGAAGCATCGAATTATCTGGACAATCCACTGGACTGTTGGACAGGTCACGTAATTCCGGGTCGCGCAAAACTTCGTAATATAATATAAATACCACAATGGAAATAAAAGTTAATTCACTATTTCGTGGATGTAATACGTGAGTGGTAATAAACATAAAGTCGCATTAACAATTAATGAGAGCTTTAATGGCATAAAAAGGTTTAGGAAATTTATAAAGAGCGGCCGTGATGTAAACAACACGGGCGCTCGTTGACAACTGATTTTCAGGGCAGGTTTTGTAACTGTCAACGGCAGCGTTGCCAACTAGCGGACAGAATACGAGGTAACAGGGTTGCCAATGTGGTAAATTTTGGTGCGGTTTTTGGGGATTTAGGGCTAGATAAATTATATTAAGGTAATGTTTATTAATACTAGGCATTCAGAGAAGCAGCAAGGCACTTTGTACTCGAAGAAGAACGCTTACAAGATGATGATGAATATCTATGCTCCCTTCCCTGACTGATGTTCAGGAGAAGAAAAGCCACCTCCTACACTGCCACTTCACTTTTTTAAATTTAGAAAACAACACTGAACTAACTATACTACATTAAATTTTTGATAAAATTTATTTTCTAAGCTGGCGAAGTAATTGGATTTAAGTGTGGGAGCAAGGAGAAGTAGAAGGTCTAGGAGAATGGATTGATACAGGAAAAACAGGATTCATTAGAGAAGCAACAGGAATATCAATATACTGGACAGAGGTTTCTTAGTCTGGCTAACAACCATTTTCCCACAGGCTTTATCAGCCGCCTTTCTCTTTTGGTCTCTCTCTCTAATTTAGTTAAATACGTACTAAGAAGCTAACTACCATTTTCCCACAGGCTTTATCAGCAGCCTCTCTCTTTTGGTCTCTCTCTAATTTGGTTAAATAAGAAGCTAACTACCATTTTCTCACAGGCTTCATCAGCCACCTTTCTCTTTTGGTCTCTAATTTAGTAAAATAAGATGCTAACTACCATTTTCCCACAGACTTATCAGCTGCCTTTCTCTTTTGGTCTCTCTCTAATTTAGCTAAATGAGAAGCTAATGTCTTTCATTTCTGTTCACTTCATTCCTTGCATTCATCTGGTTAAATTAATATTACATACCTGTCACCTAAGTTAGAGCAAAGGGTGTGAGTGTCACATGTTAACTTGGTCATTCGGGCTTCGCAGCCTTTGCTACAGTGTCGGAAACTAGAAGAGGTAATGTCAGACATACCTAACAAACAAACAAGTTACGATCATAAAAATCGGTCAAATTACAAGTCTCAAATGTATTATTATTAATAGGGGTTAGTTTTTCGAGACCTCTGAGTCTCAAAACTCTGAGTCTCAAAAATGTAAAAATATAAGTCAAAACAATGCCAAAAGGCTACCATAACAGAATATTTCCCCCAAATGGGAAGATAATATAAAATTAAAAAACCAAGCTGCTCTGTCAACACAGTGTGTAAACGTTACAAGCGGTAGAAACAAATTGAGCTATTAGCGTAGTTATTCCTCTTTCTTACCCTGAAAGTGGGTAGCTCTTGTCACCTACTCAAACAAAAGAATCACTCACACAAATTTTGAAAATTCAAGCTGCTGTCAAGTACAAACTTTTTAGCAAAGTAACTATGTACTGGGTAAGTTACTTCTATATTTTACCATATACTACATCTTATAAAATTTTTACATACTTAAGATACATTAGTGAAGTTATTAACCTACAACTGGTTCTGAAGGGGTTAGAAGGTCCATATCACCAAAAAAATTACACTCTATGGGTTCCTTTATCTTTTACAACAGTAGTTTCCTATTAGAGCCTTCCAATGCATGTAACTATGCCCCAATGAGAAGTAAATATACTGCCATGAATAAGCATAAAAACACTTACCAAAACTGACAAAGAAGTAATTTACTTTCAGTTTTTCCTGGAAGAGGTACACCATTGAAGTACCACTGCAATTCTGGATATGGTGATCCGAAAAGTCTAACTTCCATCTTATATGGCTGCCCTAACTGTACTGCAACTTCCTGGTCTTCTTCGGGATATCCATATTCCACTTTCACTAAAAGATAAACAAAAATGTTTTATTGCAGCTATGCAATTAACAATTACGGTTTGTTCTTATTACATTTTATCAAAATTAAAATACTTCATTCTGGTATAGTTGTCAAGTAGTCACTGATTTGTTCCATAAAGTATACAATACATGTTAAACCAGCAAATTTTGCATTAAACTGCATTTTGCCAACATATACAAGCCTCTCGTCTTTCAACAGAATACTGAGCTAGTCTGGTAGCTGACTTTATAACAAGGTTGATTGACTGATTGATTATTGGTTACTAAAACTGGTGTCACAACATCTAGGTTATTGATGCCATAAATTAAATAGGAAACTAAAATATCTAAAAAATATATATACAGGTACAGTGACCCCGCCCGTATTCGCGGGGGATGCTTACCAGACCCCACCGCGAATAGTTGGAAACCCTATAAAAATGCTTAACACCTATTTTGATAGTTAAAGAAAAAAAAATCACTTCAAATTTTTATACCTGTTTTTTTTTAATACGTAGTTTTACCACAAAAAGTGCATTTTATGATGAAACTGATTAAGAAAATGAAAAAATTTGTGGATATTTCTCATTGGAAAATACCGCAAATAGGCAAATTTTCCCTGAAGAATGGGGAGAAATGTTCCAGAAAGAAATTCTTGAATATGTGAGTCCGCGAAAAGGGGGGTGTCCACTGTAGTGATTATTTTCGTTGGTGTGATTATTTTCGAATTTCTTGCAAATAATGGGTAGATATGGTCCAGAGAGAAATCCAAGAATCCAGAGAACACGAATAAAGGGCCCGCTGTACAAGCCAATTCTGGAGGTTCAATCCATTCTCACTATGATATATCAGTAGAATAAAACAAATTGGGCACGAAGCAAGAAACAGATTCGGACCGTCATCGGCATAATTGAGCGATGACAGGATGCTGATGCCTACGTATAATTATAAAATAGAAATGGAACAAATATGCATCTTTTCCTTGAATCTTTTGAAAAGTTATATGTTACTTCACTGTATCCAATAATATTGTATGGATTCTCATACATACTACAATGGGCACCGCCGTGTTCACGTTCTCCGGATTCGCAGACTCACATATTTGCAGAGACTCACTGATTTGCAGATTTCTCTCTGGACCATATCTACCCATTATTCGCGGGAAAGTTGCCTATTTGCAGTACTTTTGGATGAGAAATATCCAGAGCTTCCTGGTTTTTTAAATATATTTCATCATAAAATGCACTTTTTGTGATAAAACTTAAAAAAACCAGGTATACAAATTTCTAGTGGGTTTTTCTTGAGTTTTACCTACCAAAATAGGGGTTCCAACTATTTGCAGATTCTAAAAATTCGCGGGGGGGTCTGGTATGCATCCCCCGTGAATACGGGGAACCACTGTATTGTATCATATAATACGGTATTGTATTATACAATACTAACAAAGCAGTCAATGTTTTGGTTTGGAAATCAGCTAATGATGAGTGTGAGTTTATTTTGCTGTATTAAACTCAATTTTGACCAAATTTTCTTGCTTCTAGCTAGTACAAAAGAATATCTAGAAACTTTACTTACATGAGACAAGTGGGCATGTTTATTGTGTAAAAACATTATGCGATTCCGTTCGCTATTTTCACTTTATTGAATCGCAATACGAACTTTACGTTATTTATCTTTAATCAGCGTGAAGAAAACAGTAAAATGTGTTCTTTCAAGCCCAGAAATTTTGATTTAAACAACTCTCTCAATTTTATGATTTTTATCTACGGTTGTGTTTGATGGCTTAAGTTTACGGGAGTTTTATTCTTATTGTCGGTGCACAATAATATAATCATTAACAGCTTGAACAGTTTTCTCAGCTTCAGCTACAACTTTGTTTTAATTTTACAGTGTATTTCCTTATTGATCTTTGATCTATAGTGAATAAAGTTATTACATAAAAATATATTTGTCCTATTCTACATAATATTTATAATGTAACTATGGTAATTGTTTACTGTCGTATGGTGGTTGAAATACAAGCCAAATGGATGTTGTTATACAATTCGGTTATTTCTCGTTTGGTTGTTCAAGGCTTTACAAATTTATGCAACGAATAGAATGTTAAAACAATACTTTCATCATCCTCTTTTGCTGTTTTGGAAGTTATTTAACTAGTAAATTGGATTAAGTTAGGCTACTGTAATTTGGTCTCTCTCTCGCTTCCTGATTGTACGCTGTTGCCTGCACCTGTTACAAGCAAAATTTAAAAATATAAAAATATTGTCGTTTCAGTATTAATCGCTAATCACATTGTAAAACTGGATTATCCTAAGACGAATGATCGCAACTTGAACACTACCTGTACATAATCATATCTATACACATGTACTATCTATACAAACACACGTACTGCATATATACACACAATTAAAATTTGTTGAGGAGGCCTGCCTCCCTAACAAAAAAGATACTTAATTGTTATATATTTCAATCCTCACCAAGAATTGTAGTGTGAACAAAATGTATTGTCAGGTCCCCAAGATAGGACCCTATGTCTTAGGCCCCGTCCACACGGCCAAGCTTTGCTCGACGAACTTTGTTCGATGTGACGTCAGAAGCGGAGAAACCGCGGCAAAGTTCTGACTTTTCTCGCTGTTTCTACGCTTCTGATGTCACATCGGACAAAGTTCGTCGACCAAAGCTCAACCATGTGGACGGGGCCTTAGATTCCCAAGACTGGGGCATTTGACCAGCAAATGTCTCACATTCAATGCCACAATATACAATCATTGCAAAATGAAGGATTTTCACCTGACATCAAGAACCCTTGAGTGAACCATGTATGTCCAATCCTTAGCCTGCACAACATTGGTTCTTGTCTCCTTGGCACACAGGGATATGGCCAAGGGGATACTGATGAAGTAATTCTGCACATCTTTTGATTTGTTTCAATTTCTTACCAAAGGGACTGCCAAAGGTTTGTAATTTTCTGACCTAAAAGAATCTTGATATGGTAGTTGGCATCTTCTGGGTTGGGGAAGTGACAGGTGACTGGAAGTTGAAAAGCTTACTCATTTCCAAGAGCCTCAACATGAGAAGGCACCTAGCAAAAATTTACTTCTTTACCTCTTCTTTTCATTGGACATTTCTGTTTTTTCAATGAAACACCTGAAAGGTAATACATCACCATCCTTGACATGTTTAATAGCTTGGTTACACATTTTACTCCAAAAGCAAATGTCTGAGGTTGCTGGGGGTGATTTTCATAAAATTGCAAATGCATTTCTGGCACAGATGCTGGTTAAAGACTTGGGGGGGCCTCTGAAATCAGTAACAGCTAAAAACCAGCAAATATTGGCAATGAAGATCCTGAGGCATCTAAGCAGCATCTATAAGCATGCTCTCAGTAGATGATGATTTAAATGCTCCTGTAGACAATCTTACTCCTCCATGATGAATTGAATTGAGCATTTTGGGGCTACAAATTAGGCTTTCCTAAGCTATAAACTTCACAACCATAAGCTAATTTTGAAAAGAATAATACTCTGTATAGTCTCAACACCTCAGAAAGTGTGGGACAGAACTTTGAGATTCATTGCATTCAAGCATTTTGTCAATATATTTCAGATATGAAATCCAAGTCCGCTTGCTATAAAAACTCTGTAGTAGTCTGAATGTGATTAATAGTTTCTTTTTATTTTTAGTGTTTGTTTGCTTGATTATTTTAATATTTATACGTTTTTCTGGAGGTGAAAACTTATCTTTATTGTTTATTTTTTCTATTTTTTCTTAGAGTTTGTGTCAGTGTATGTTCCTCTTCTACCTGACCTGATAGAAGGAAAGAAATCACCTAAGACAGAAAAGTAGTAGTTAAAAATATAGGAAGTGACAAGGAACATACAAAGAAAACTCAAAGCTGCTAGATTGGAGAGTAAAAAACACTGGATAAGTGCAACCACAATCCCCGTTCTTCCATATATGATGCTAAACCTTAAAAGATGCCGATCTCAACACACTTGCTGCAAAAAAAGTTTGACAGCAGTTGGACAGAAACAAACTACTAAATGTTGGTCTCTCCAGTAAGAACTATATTGAGCAAGCTGATTTCCAATCTGAAGTCTCATAGAACATCAGAAGGGGAAAACTTTAGTATCTGGGGTTCATTTGATAGCATTAAGATGGGAGGATTGTATATTTAGATTGAAAAATTAGATTAGGGATCTTTAATTAGTTTAAGGTTCTCCTGATGGTTAGGGAGGAAACACTACAAATTGAGGGTTAGGAATTAGGTTTAGGTTATTCAGGGGGTAGTGGTAGTATTAAGTTATGCTAGTTAGGAAAAGGAGGATAAGTTTTGAAGAATTATATAAAATAAGGGAAAATGAAGTTTACATTCTGTAGTATTAAGGAAATAAATTAGGTTAAGGAAAGCTGAGTTTTACTGAATAACCTCCAATCTTTCCCCACCATTCTGCTTCAATTGTGTCCATATCAAAAGCCCTAACAACTCAACCCATGAAACCTTGTTTCACCAACACATGGAACTCTCTGCCCATGTATGAACACATCTGGATCAGGATGGAATCCTCTTATATGGCAAAAGTTCATGGTTACTGTTTTACTAGTTGAAAACCTAAATCCACTCATTTCAGCCCACTTGACTATATTATCAATGCATAGATGGTGGTGTTCAGCCACTACCATCCTTCTGCTGCAAAAGTTATTGAAAGGTCATCTACAAAAAGAGTATTTAAGCTAAATTTGAAGGAATTATTTTGGATACTCATTGACTTCTAAGGCAAACAAGGTTATGTTGAGAACACTCCCTTGTGGCACTCCTCCTTCTTGGTGAGTACATTTGACATTGTTGCTGCTATCTGAACCTAAAAAAACCTAATTTTTAAAAATGCCTTGATAAAGAGCCAATTACTTCTCAGGTTACATTCATTAAGAGCCCTCAGAATACCACCCCTCCATGTTGAATCATAAGCATTCTTGAGATTACAGACAACTGTGATATTTCTGGGCTCAGCCTGTGTCGCTCCGTGAAATGAATCCTTGATACTAATTTCTAAGGTATAAATATTGCTATATATACCAGAGAAAAAAAGAGAAACGATGGTGCCAGAATATTCTGGCTCGCTCACCATTTAATAAAGGTGTCGGTATAGTAAAAGAGCGAGTGGATACCACTACCAGAGGTCCCTTGTCATTTAGCTTCTTCCTCCGCCAAAATCCCCCATCTACAGAGGAGCCGAACTAAGGCCCCGCTACCCGTTACTACTACAGTGAGCGCCTCTGACGTCATTCCTTTCGACAGCATTGTCGGCGTAACACGCATTTTTTATCTGTGCTGTGCCTTTTCGTATTAGTTTGGAATTTTCCTGATTCAAGATGGCTCAAGCTTCTGCATCCAAGTTAAGTACTGCTTTCAAGGTTTTAAATCTCATTTATGAAGATCTCCAACGTTTTTGAGTCTTAGAAGTGAGGTAGCGGGAGCATCATTGTTCCCGCGCCGCCTTCTCCCGACTCGTCGACCGCATGGCGGTCTCACGTGCTCCATTTGGTCCCCTATACCATCTGGGCAACCGATGTTTAGCAGTATTTTCCTTTATCTATACATCTCATTCATATTTAATGCAGTTAGCTTTGTTTTTATACATCCTAGCCCTTCACGGGGGTTGTATCGCTCCGACCGCATGTTTCGGATCTTAGCCTAGCCTAGTCGAATCTCGATTCCCTGTTGTTAGGAGTTATGTCCCTCATATCTTACGTTAGGACCTTGTCCTTTCGTATACGTATTCTTCTGCTTCCTAGTCGCCTGCCCCCCGATTCTTTCAGTACAGCATACTGACTAGCCGCTTGAATGCTGAGGCTAACACACCCAAATCGTCAGATTTGGGATTAGCCTATCCATTCCAGGACAATATCTTTCTCTCATCCTTTTATTATTTCATCTTTCCCCCCCGTGTTAGGCTAGTTAGCTATCTCATTATTATTATTATTATTATTGATATTGAATTTATTTTGTGTTGCTATGCTTCGCGGCTTTGGGTTGGCCTATAGGCCTCCCCTCGGTCGACTGGTCCTTCACACCGCGTGTCTGTTCACCCGGTTGAGAAGGTTTCCAGTTGATCGCGTACGAGCCACTCTATTTCCGACCTCCCTCCACCCTCCCCCTCTCCCCCCTACCTACGCGCTCACCCACCTCTACCAGCCGCCTTGCTACCAGGGTCAGGGCTCGTCCTCCCCCTCCCTCCACCAAGCCAAGGTGAGCCACTAGGCACAGGAGGCCAGGACCCCCCCCCCCCCCCCTTTCCACCCTTCATATGACTATATCCCTCCACACTCCCTCACGTCTGTAACCCTTCTCCCCGCTCCGGCGGTCTCAGGCCCCGTCCGACGCCGGCCCTGACCTTGAGAATGGGACTTTTCAGACTTAAGTCTCCGGCCTTATCGTGGAGTTCGTTTTAGTTATATTCTATTTTGATATATATACATTATATCCATTTCCATAGCACACACATATTATTACTTTTTTACGGCGGAGTTCCTACTCCTCCAGGTATTTGTCACCCGGTCTCATCACTCCTCTCCCTGTTCACTTGAATGTTACTTTCCGGCGGAAGCGGGGACGCCTCGAGTTCATTAATCTGTAAAAATTTTTACTCCAGCTCTGGCCGGAGTTGTTTTGAAGTCATGCTCCCCACGTTCCGCTCGTGACATCAGGTTTTATATTACAGGCCCCGGAGTTAGTTGTGACAGGGTGACACTTACCCTCATCTATAATTTTATTATATACTTATATGTATATATATATATATATATATATAGATATATATATATATTATATCTATATATATATATATATATATATATATATATATATATAATATATATATGATATCATACTGCACGCAGGAGCTTCTCCGGCAGCAGTATTATAATTAACTATTAAACCTCTCCGGAGGTTTTCAATGATACTCATGTATCATTTGACTTACAGGTTACCTGTTGTCAAGAGAAGGGCTGCAACGCAGTTCTTCAAGACCCCTGCAGCCACGAGGTATGCCGGTCTCACGCTGGGTGTGCTGTGAGGGTGGAGGACTTCACCGTGTGGCACCACGAAAACTGCTCTACGTGCTACATCTTGGTGAACGAAGCCTCCGCCGAATACATCTCATTTCAGACCGCCCTTGTTTTGATACAATGAGTTTCATTTATGTTAATTTTACTTTCTGTATTAGTTTATTCTACCTCTAGTTGTAAGTACTAACACTAACCCCCCTTTTCAGGGCTTGGAAGAGGTCCGGGCAGCAGCACTGGCCTTCCTGAAAGCCTGGGTCGGAGGGTTTGGGAGGAATTCTCCCAAGGGACGTTCCCTACATTCTGGCCCAGGACATGGCGGACCTGATCTCCCCCGGTGCCAAGAAAGGGTCAGTGGTGGAACCGGATGTAGCTGCTCCCCTCATAGCCGACATCCAGCAGTATGTGCTTCTGACGCAACCTCCTCAACAGCCCCAGCCATCAACCTCCTTCGGTGTCTCAACGGCCTATAACGCGGCTTTTGAGGCTCAGTCCTTTCAGCCGTTCAATAGGTTCGCCAGAGGTAGCCGGGCCAGAGGTGCCTTCCGCCAAAGAGGAGCCAGAAGGGCCGCCAACAGGGGCAGGGGTTTCCGAGGAGCACGTGGAGGCCGCCCATCGGCAAACCAGCAGCGAGAGTCCCAAGGTAGGAGGGAGGCTGTACCTCTTCCGTCAAAGGTGGGGGTTCAGCCCTTGGGCTCAGAGCATTGTGACCAAAGGTCTGGGATGGAGTTGGCTTCAAAGTCCTCCTCCATCCAACAACTTGTATCAAAAACCAACAGCGGAATTGATAGAGTATACCCAAGATCTTCTTCTCAAAGGTGTAGTATCAAGGGTCAAGAATTTAAAGTTTCAAGGGCGCTTATTCAGCGTGCTAAAGAAAGGCTCAGAAAAGCGAAGAATTATCCTAGACTTGTCGCATCTAAACTCATTCATTCTTTGCGACAAGTTCAGGATGCTGACCGTTTCGCAGGTACGGACCTTACTTCCCCGTGGGGCCGTCAGAACCTCTATAGATCTTACAGATGCCTACTATCATGTTCCAATAGCCAGACACTTCCGCCCCTTTCTAGGCTTCAAACTGGGAAGGATAGCTTACTCCTTCAAAGTGATGCCATTCGGGCTCAACATTGCACCCAGAATTTTCACAAATTGGCGGAAGCAGTCGTCCAAGAATTGAGGACGCAAGGAATAATGTTGGTGGCCTATCTAGACGACTGGCTTATATGGGCAAGGAACCCCGAGGAATGCCAAAGAGCGACGGTCAAAGTAATCAAATTCCTGGAACACCTAGGGTTCCAAATAAACAGGACCAAGTCCAGGCTAACACCGGAATCATGCTTCCAATGGTTAGGCCTACAGTGGGACTTGAGATCCCATACTCTTATCAATCCCGCCGTTGAAAAGAAAAGAAATGGCCCAGTCCACAAGGCAATTTCTCAAACACATCCAGACTTCTCGGAGGAACCAAGAGAGAATCTTAGGTTCACTCCAATTTGCTTTAGTCACAGACATTCTTCTGAAAGCCAGGCTGAAGGACATAAACCGGGTCTGGCGTTCAAGAGCAAACCACAGGTCTCGGGACAAACTAGCCTCCATCCTGGCGATTCTACGGAAATGTCTCCGCCCATGGACGGAGGTCAAGAACTTATCAAGAGCAGTACCTCTCCAGTTTCCCCCAACATCACTAGTGATCCACACGGACACTTCACTAAGCGGGTGGGGCGGGTACTCACAGTACAAAAAGGTCCAGGGAACCTGGTCCCTACCATTTTGCCAGCTCCATATCAATGTACTGGAAGCCATGGCAGTATTTCTCACTCTCAAGAGGCTCCGGCCCCCCCCAGGAAAATACATGTCAAGCTAGTTCTAGACAGCGCAGTAGTAGTCCACTGTATAAACAGGGGCAGATCCAAGTCAAGTCACCTGAATCATGTACTGATAGCCAGTTTTACCTTGGCGGACAAGAACAAATGGCACCTGTCAGCTACCCACCTAGCTGGGGTAAGGAACGTGGTAGCAGATGCTCTATCACGCTCCGCCCCACTGGAGTCGGAGTGGACCTTAGACAAGGAGTCATTCAAATGGATCTGTCAGAAGGTCCCGGGGCTCAAGGTAGATCTCTTCGCCTCGGAGTCAAATCACCAACTCCCTTGCTATGTGGCTCCCAACCTGGACCCTCTGGCCTATGCCACGGATGCTATGGCTCTGGATTGGAACATGTGGAAGAAGATTTATCTGTTTCCTCCAGTGAATCTTCTTCTGAAAGTACTGGACAAGCTCAGAACATTCAAAGGACGCGTTGCTTTAGTAGCCCCCAATTGGCACAAAAGCAAGTGGTTTCCCCTACTCCTAGAATTGGGTCTCCGGCCTCAAAAGATTCCCAATCCCAAACTGACTCAGTTAGTACAAACGCGGACTGTGTCCGCTTCCTCAAGAATTCAGAAAGCCCTAACTTTATGGATTTTATGAAGTTTGCGGCACAAAGGGATGCTAACATCGATCCCCAAAACATCAAATTCTTAGACTCTGATAAAAGGGAATCCACATTGTTCCTCAAAGGTTCAAACGCACAAACCATGACCACAAATTTGGCCATAACTTTTTTCAGGACATTATTCGAGAAAGGTCTAGCAGCAAGCACAATTACTACTACCAAATCTGCTCTTAAAAAGATCTTCCAATTTGGTTTTAGTATAGATCTCACAGATTCTTATTTCTCTTCTATTCCAAAGGTTGCGCTAGACGCTAGACTCATCTGAGAGACCTAGGTCAGTCTCATGGTTTTTAAAT
Organism: Macrobrachium nipponense; assembly: GCF_015104395.2. NCBI lineage: Eukaryota > Metazoa > Arthropoda > Malacostraca > Decapoda > Palaemonidae > Macrobrachium > Macrobrachium nipponense. The sequence goes on along the minus strand of NC_061095.1, from coordinate 29,274,009 downwards.
GATGTCCTAAAATTGGCCTCACAAATTGATAATGACTCTTGTGAATATATAGCTCTTTTAAGGAAAACGTTATTCCTAGTAAGTTTGGCCTCAGGAGCTAGATTTTTAGAACTGTCGGCTCTTTCAAGGGATCCAGGTCTCATTGAATTCCTTCCCTCAGGAGAACTTCTCCTTTCTCCAGATCGTCAATTTTTAGCCAAAAACGAAGACCCACAAGAAAGGTGGGCCCCTTGGAAAATCATACCACTTCCACAGGATCAGTCACTATGTCCAGTCAACTCCCTAAAACCCTACTTGAGTAGGACTACCCTGATATCCTCAGGCCCATTATTTGTTAGGGAAAAAGGTGGTACAATTTCCTTAAAAGGGATTAGGCAACAAATTTTGTATTTCATAAAACAGGCCAACCCGGAGTCTTTTCCATGGGCTCATGATGTTAGGGCAGTTGCCACCTCCATCAATTACTTTCAACATATGAACTTTGACGATCTTAAGAAATACACAGGCTGGAAATCTCCGACAGTATTTAAACGCCACTATTTGAAGTCTTTAGAAGCACTTAAATTCTCTGCAGTGGCAGCTGGAAACACAGTTTCCCCTGACACTGCTTGATATATACTTACTTAACCTTATCTCTGTAGCTCTTTCCCTTCTGCCTGCCTCACTAGCACCCTTGCTTAGCTCGGTCGTCTCTGTATATTTTACCTTGGATGTAGTTGTACATATAATGAATGTTGTTGCTTTATGTTTGGGCTTAGTTCCCTTGTTTGTTTTGCATATCCTTACCATATCTATTGCTATGGTTTTGTACCCTTATCATTAAGTTACTTTAAGGTCTATTAAAACGCATTATTTCTGTATATTTTTGTCACTTTGTTGTAATCTTAAGTTGTATATTATAGCAACTAACCTTACTTGTGTTTTAATTTACCTATTTTTACAGTATTTATGCATAACTTTCCAAGCTTTGGCCAATTCTCTGGCACTATTTCACGGAGCGACACAGGCTGAGCACAGAAAAGGGATTTTGACGGAGGAAAAATCTATTTCTGGGTAATGACCTGTGTCGCCCAGTGAAATCCCACCCTCTTTTTCACATTCCTCACCCTGTCTGGCCCAAGCTTGGGTGCTATCTTCAGGAATGACGTCAGAGGCGCTCACTGTAGTAGTAGCGGGTAGCAGGGCCTTAGTTCGGCTCCTCTGTAGATGGGGGATTTTGGTGGAGGAAGAAGCTAAATGACAAGGGACCTCTGGTAGTGGTATCCACTCGCTCTTTTACTGTACCAACACCTTTATTAAAAGGTGAGCGAGCCAGAATATTCTGGCACCATCGTTTCTCTTTTTTCTCTGGTATATATAGCAATATTTATACCTTAGAAATGAGTATCAAGGATTAATTTCACTGGGCGACACAGGTCATTGCCCAGAAATAGATTTTTCCTCTGTCAAAATCCCTTGTTGCTGATTCTTAGCAAAAGCATCACATACTGAGGATTCCATTTGAACCAATACATCAGTTGTGGAGTGCGTACTTCAAAAACCACATTGTGCAGGCAATAGATATTTGCCATGCTCCACGTACCCTATTAAACGTGCATGTGTTCATCATTTTTTCCATGATTTTATGCATTCATGATGTCAATGCATGAGAAGATAATGCTGTCTGAATGGGTCTTTCCGTTTCACAAATGGCATTAATTTTAACATTTCCCATAGCTTAGGGAAGGTAAGTTCTCAGAAAATTCTGTTAATGGGGTTTAATATGAAAAATCCGTTATTTTCAGGGCTATGCTTAATCACTGTCATCCAGTCCTGGAGCTGATTCACTACATTTACTTAAGGCCGACTCAAATTCTCTCATAGTAAAGGATATATTGAATTGTTTTAAGTACCGTGATATATTATGATATATTTTGACCTTTCCATTTGCCTTCTTTGAGCTTAATAGAGTGTCTATCTTTTCTTTGCAACATTAGCAACATTTTTAGCAAACTCATATGCCACTACTTAAGGATCCGCTTTTCACAACCACTGATCTTAGTAGTAATTGGAGGTTGACAAAGAGTAAATTTGCCTACAATTTTTCTAACTATTCCAAACTGAAATCAAAAGTTTTTTCGAATTTAGTGATGATATAAAAATTTTCCAAGATTCCTTTTGTGCCTTTTTTTTTTCATGTGGAAATGAGCTCTTACTTTTTGAAATTCAACATGGTGTCTGTGATATCTGGTAAAAGATGATCTCATAGTTCTAGGACTTTCCTGGCATTGACAAGTCCACCAAGGAACTGGTCAGCAGATAAATACATATGCCCAAAGTCCTAGGTATTCATAAGACTAGCCAAAAAAATGATTGTATTAAAAACGTCAAGAACATCATCTACATGGAAAGTTATCATCAGCCGAGTAATCTATTGAGCTATGTTCCTGGAATGCTACCCAATCAACTTTACCAATGTTCCATTTAGGTAGCCTTGAAGATGGAAGCTACCGCCACCATCACAGGCAGTCCCTGGTTATCAGTGATCTGGTTTTACGATGCTTGTCTTGCAACAACGAAAACTGAATTTTCAGCGCTGATGCACGCCAATCGTGGCTTATCGGCAATGTGAAGCCGGATTAGTGCTGCTATCACCGATTTTCACTTACCGTCATGCCGCTGGGAACAGAACCCCTGCCAATAACCAAGGACTACCTACTGTATTGGGAAATGCTTACTGGTAAATCTATATCATTTATCACTCTCAAATGAAAATCAATAAGGTAGTTATCACTGCACATCGATAAATCAATTGCTGATTGCCTGTTTGAATGTGAAAATGCGCACTCCCCCATGTTGAGGATTAACACATTTCCACTTTTTATGTTGGAACAACAAGCAATTTCCTCTTTGACTGGTGAAAATGACACCCCAAAGAGGGTTTCTACTAATCATACCTCCCAGAATAACAAAGGGATATGGTAGCTATTGAATGAGGGATGTAAATTCATGGGCAATGGGAAAACTTCACTAGATGGTCCATGGTCCCCCCGTATTCGCGGGGGATGCAATACCAACCCCCCACCCCACGAAGTTAGAACCCCTATAAAAATTATCAAGAAAAAGCGACTCAAAATATTGACACCTGGTTTTTTAATAGTTTTATTACAAAAAGTGCATTTTATGATGAAATTGAAAAAAAAATAAAAACAGGAATTTGTGGATATTTCTCATAGAGAAATACAGCAAATAGGTGAATTTCCAGTGAATAATGGGGGGAAATGTTCCAGAGAGAAATCCGCGAATACGAGTTCGTGAATCCGGAGAACAGAATACAGGGTTCATTATAGGTGGAATGCTAAGCTGTATAATCTCATGGGCTGGGACACGTATTAACTACCAATTATGGTCTTACTGTAGAGCTTTACATACAGTAGTCACTTCTGACATGAGCAGCCTCAGCTATTCCCATTTAACTTTAAATCCCCGACAGTTCCACTGGAGAAAATGAATAAATTCTATTTTGATTTGAGACTGTTAATGGAGCCTCTTTTAAGTATACTTTCAGCTTATTGCCTTGCTCATTTATCCCAGAAGGAGACTGATTACATATGGCTGCCTTCATTTTCAGAGGGTTATTAATCTCAGGAACACCAGACAAAGCTGGTGCTGCCTGAGGATGAGTGCGAGGGTCAGACATTGGTGCATCCTCCAAAGTGTCAGAAGCACCAATTACAGATGGTGCAGGCTCTAAGGAGACACAAGCACAAGACAGTGATAATACAGCCTTCAACATGGCAGAAGTGTCAACCATAGCTGGTGCAGCCTCCAAAGACGCTGACACAGCAGGTATAGCTGGTACAGCCTCCACAGGTGGGAGTGCCGGGTACATCTGGCACTGCCTCCAAAGAGGCAGTAGGAGTGCTAGAAATTACATGGCTGAGAGAAGCACCTCTGGTAGCATTTATATTTCTTCTTCAGTTGGTATCAACACTGGTAAACGATATTCCATGTCTAATATACTGATTCAATACTCTTTATTTTGCCTTTATAAGCCTCATATGTTTAGTTATCCCTAATGTTTAGATTTCTTTTTCCATGATGTACATCTGAAATTTAAGGGGGTGCGCTGACTGCCGAATATCGAAGAATTATAGAACTTTAGTTATTAACAGTTTTCAACTGTTTTGTCTAAATAAACATAAACTGAAGCAATGATGATGATGTGTATGAGCTGGGGACAAAGGAAGGATTAAAATAGATGATCAAGCTAACAAAGGCTAGAAATAAGAGCACCAAAGATATTACACATATCAAACAAATAAAGGATCAAGATGGTGTAGTACTTAGAAAGGAGGAAGACATTGTGAAGAGATGGAAAGAATATTTCGAACAGTTGTTAAATGAAGAAAATAATAGACTAATAAGAGAGGATGGGCAAATGAACATTGGCATGGTAATGAGGTTTTCCAGGCAAGAGGTACTAAATGCACTGAAGAAGATGAAGAATGGGAAGGCAACCAGACCAGACATGATTCCAGTGGAAGCATGGAAAGCATTAGGAGATGAAGGAGTGGATATACTGTATGATCTTATGATAAAGATCCTTGAACAGGAAAAGATACCAAATGAGTGGCGTGGGAGTATATTGATCCCAATTTTTAAAGGGAAAGGCGATGTCCAAGAGTGTGGTAATTATAGGGGCATTAAATTGATGTCCCACACTTTGAAGATACTGGAAAGGATGATAGATGCTAAACTGAGAGAAGAAGTACAAATAGGTAAAGAGCAGATGGGATTTATGAAGGAAAGGGGAACAACAGATGGTATATTTTGTCTGAGGCAAATAATGGAGAAATTTGGGGAAAGACAAAGGGACCTACATATGGTATTCATTGACCTTGAAAAGGCTTATGACCGAGTCCCGAGACAAGAGGTATGGAGGAGTCTGAGGGAGAAGATGGTGCCAGAGAAGTATGTGCGATTGATACAAGAGATGTACTGGAACATATATACCAGAGTGAGGAGCAGTGTTGGGGAGACAGAAGGTTTTGAGGTGAGAGTAGGATTACACCAGGGGTCGGCTCTGAGCCCATTTATCTTTAACATAGTGATGGATGTTATAATAGAAGAAGTAAGGGAGACAGTACCATGGAACATATTGTATGCGGATGATATTGTTCTGGTGCAGAGAGCAGGGAAGATCTGGAAGTGAAATTGGAAAGATGGAGACAAGTACTGGAGGACAGAGGAATGAGAATAAGTAGATCTAAGACAGAATATATGTGTACCACCACTGAGGGGGATGATAGAGAAAGTATTCAGCTTGGTGGAGAGCAAATAAGGAGAGTTGATAAGTTTAAGTAGTATTTGGGATCTTATGTTAACGCTGGAGGAAGTATGGAAGAAGAAGTAAAACATCGGGTACAGGCAGGCTGGAACAACTGGAGAGCGGCCTCGGGGAGTTCTTTGTGACAAAAGAGTGCCGCTTAGGTTAAAAGGAAAATTTCACAAGACGGTGGTAAGAACAGCAATGCTGTATGTGGTACGGAAACAGCAAGCATGAGAAAAACTGAGCAAGAAGATGATGGATGTGGCAGAAATGAGAATGCTTAGGTGGATGTCTGGGGTGACAAAGAGAGGATAGGATCAGAAATGACTACATAAGGGGTCGACTAAGGTGGTGGAAGTATCAAAGAAAGTGCAGGAAGGGAGGCTGAGATGGTATGGACACATGTTAAGGAGAGATGAGGACCATGCTGGGAGACATACTATGGGGGTGGAGGTGCAAGGAAGAAGAAGAAGAGGGAGACCAAGAAAGAAAGAAAGAGATGGAAGGACTGTGTGAGAGGAGACTTACATGAGAAGGGAATTGATGAGGCAGAAGCGCAGGATAGAAATAGATGGAAACGGTTCATCCGAAACGGCGACCTCATATAAAAATGGGAACAAGCTGGGAAGAAGAATGATGCTACAAAAATTTTTGACAGGTTTATTGACAATTTTGTTCACTGCTTGTATAGCAGTGTGAACTACAAATTTTAAGACAACTTGTAAAAAACATCTGTATGAATTACAGTGGTCCCCCCCCCCCCCCCCCCCCCCCCCCCCCCCTGTATTTGCAGGGGATGCATACCTGGACCCTCCCATGAATTAGTTAGAAGAACCCCTATTAAAAAATTGCTTAAAACGGCCTATTTTGTTAGTTAAAACTCAAGAAAAACCCACGAAAAATTTTTATACCTGGTTTTCTTAATAGTTTTATCACAAAAATTACATTTCACGATTGAGTAAAAAAAACAGGAATTTGTGGATATTTCTCATAGAAAAATACCTCGAATAGGCAAATTTCCCTTGAATAATGGAGGGAAATGTTTCAGAGAGAAATCCATGAATGCATGATTCCACGAATATGGAGAGTTCACTGTACTCTGGATAGGATTGAGTAAGCTTTACACTGTTTTGGACTTTTATATGTGTAAATAAACATATATATTGAAACATTATTGCTAAAAACAAATGTTTAGATTGGTTCAGGGACAATTTTGTTTATTGCTTGTATGGAACTATGAATGACACCTTGTAACAAACAAAGTCTATGAATAACCCTAGACAGGATCAATTTTGCAGAGATACAATTTTTTGGACTTTTTTATGTGTAAATGAACATACTATCTTGAAACATTATTGCTAAAAGAAACGTTCAGGTTGGTTCATGGACAATTTTGTTCTTCGTGCGTATGTACTGTAAACGGTGTGTAAAACAAACTTATTAAAAAATAATTGTTACAAAAATATTGTTCTCCTGCTGTTTCCTGAAAACTTACTTTTTTTTAATTAACTAAATACTTAGATCTCCAAGAGGACTGAAACGACTTGTGTTTATTCAGTATCATTTGCAGAATATGTGGTAAAAATTAGTAGCAACTCCCTTCAATCATTGGTTAGAAACAGTCATTTACGGCCAGTTCCCAGTTATCAGCGGCCTCGGTTATTGGTGATCCAGTTTTATGGAGCTTGTCCAGTGCCAACCAATTTTCGGCACCAAAATATGAAGTTTTTATGTTAAAACAAAGTTTAATGTATACTTACCTGGCAGGTATATATATAGCTATATTCTCTGTTCCACCTGGCAGAAATTTTCAAAACTCGCGGCAAACGCTAGTAACCTATTAGTAGTTCAGGCAACCACCACCCCGTTACCGTGGCGCTAGCGCTAGGAACCGTTCCCAATTGGGCCAGATTTTCTCTGAACCCTGTCTACTGAGGGGAGGAGGGTGGGAATTAAATTATATATACCTGCCAGGTAAGTATACATTAAACTTTGTTTTAACATAAAAACTTCATTTTAATGTATGACACTTACCTGGCAGGTATATATATAGCTGATTGACACATTTGGAGGTGGGTCAAAGACAGCAACATTATTAGGGTATAAAAATATTATTAAAATATTATTAAAACTCTAGGTTCCTTACCTGCTAAGGTAGCTGACTTCATAGGTCCTGCCTCTAAGCCTGCTTAAACCTTAGTAGCTCTCAACAAGGAAGTGTCCTGTATGTTGAAGAAGCTAAGACTGGAACTGACAACTGGACGTGACCAATGTGTTGACAGAACCGTACAGCCCCTCTTCTATGCCACGGCATTCAAAGCTTAGGTCATAGATCATTTACCTGAACTACACACACACCATCACCAGATAATACTAACAAGACTGATAAAAGTACCGAACACTTTTCTCAGACGACCAAAAACACAAACACCATCACCTAATAAAAATCAAACTAGCTTAAAAGAAGGTTATGGGTAGTAACTCCTTTGCCCAATACTGTACCAGAGGACGACGGTTATGGACCTAGTGTCTGACAATTATCAAAGGTTGTCTGAACATCTCTAAGATAATGAGACGCAAATATTGAATTAGTTCTCCAATATGTGGATTCAATAATTTCCTTGAGGGCTAAATTCTTTTTAAAAGCTAATGAAGTCGCACTGCCCTGACTTCATGAGCCTTCACTTTCAAAATACCAAAGCTCTGCTCTTGACACAACATATGAGCTTCTCTAATTAACTCTCTCATGAAGAAGGCTAGAGCGTTCTTCGTCATGGGTCTACTGGGGTCTTTAACTGAACACCACAGAGCATCAGAAATTCCTCTGATATCTCTTGTTCTTTCCATATAAAACCGCAATGCTCTCACTGGGCAGAGAACTCTTTTCTTGCTCGTGACCCCACTAACTCAGACAGACCCAAAACTTTTAAAGGATCTTGGCCAAGGATTAGCTGGATTCTCATTCTTGGCCAAGAAACCTTCTTGGAATGAACACACTGCGTTGCCATGTCTCCATCCCACCTTCTTCGATATAGCCTGAAGCTCACTAGCTCTTTTAGCGGTTGCCAAAGCTACTAAAAAGATAGATTTCTTAGCAACATCTCTCAGAGAGGCTTTCTCTAAAGGCTCGAATTTGCTAGAAGTTAAATACTTCAGGAACACATCGAGGTTCCAAGCAGGTGGCCTGCATTGTGGTTGTTTCTTCGTACCAAATGACCTAATCAGATCTCTAAGGTCTAAGTTATTCGAGATGTCTAGACCTCTGTGTCTAAACACTGAGGTTAGCATACTCTTATAACCTTTGATTGTCGAAACTGACAATCCCAATTCCTTCCTCAAGTATAGAAGGAAATCTGCGATTTGGGTCACAGAGGTACTGGATTGAAGACACTTTCCCCTGTTCTTACACCACTTCCGGAAATTCTCCCACTTCGACTGATATACTGTGATTGTTGAATTTCTTCTGGCTCTAGCCACTGCCCTGGCCACCTCTCTAGAATATCCCCCCCCTCGCTCTGACAAGACTTTCGATAGTCTGAACGCAGTCAGACCCAGAGCGAGGGTATTCTTGTGAAACCTGTTCGAAGTGGGGTTGTCTGAGTAAATCTACTCTTAGCGGAAAAGAGTCCTTGGCGTATCTATTGTCCATTCCAGTACCTCTGTGAACCAACTTTGGGCCGGCCAAAACGGGGCTATTAAGGTCATCCTCGTCCCTTGGCTCTCCCTGAACTTCTTCATCACTTTCCCCAGTATCTTGAACGGAGGAAAAAGCGTACACATCTAAGTTTGTCCATTCATCAGGAATGCGTCGACCGCCACTGCTTCCTGGTCTGGAACCGGAGAGCAATAGGTTTTGGTAACCTTTTTGTTCTGGCTGTCGCAAACAGATCTACTACCGGACGGCCCCACAACTTCCACAGGCTCTGGCAAACCTCCATGTGCAACGTCCACTCCGTCGAGAGAAGTTGTTCTCTTCTGCTCAACAGGTCCGCACTCACATTTTTCTCTCCTTGTATAAACCTGGTGAGTAGCACGACCCTTTCCTCTTCCGCCCAAAGCAGAACTTCCTTTGCCAGATTGTAAAGGGGAAAAGAATGAGTCCCTCCTTGTTTGCGGATGTATGCCAGAGCCGTGGTGTTGTCCGAGTTGATCTGCACTGTCTTGTCTCGAATCAACTCTCCTGATAGTGCTTCAAGGCCAAGAAAATTGCCATCAGTTCCTTCCTGTTTATGTGCCAACTTGTTTCTTTCTTGCTCCAACGTCCCGACCACCTCCTTGAGGGCCTAATGTCGCTCCCCCAACCCGCCGCGTCCGACGGCGTCGGAAAAACAAGACGAGGTCTGGCCCCTTCTTTTCTGCTGAAGCGCCATCCCTCTTGCTAACCTGCCTGGAGTCAGCCACCACCTTTAATTCCTCCTTTACTTCGGCAGGAATTAGAAACTGGAAGGAATCCGGTTGCAATTTTCTTGGCCATGAATCCTTCAGGAAAAACTGTAGAGGTCTCATGTGCAGTCTCCTAAAGAAATGAACCTCTCTAGCGAAGAGAGTGTGCCCAGTAGACTCATCCACTCTCTTGCTGAGCATCGGTCCTTCTTTAGAAAGTCCTGCACCTTCCGAATGCATTGGGCTTGCCTTTCGGGGACGGAAAAGCCCGAAAAGTCACTGACAATATCTGAATCCCCAAATAAACTATCTGTTGTTGGGGATCCAATTGAGACTTTCCCATGTTTACTACCAGACCTAGGTCTTTTGCTAAGTTCAATGTTTGATTCAAGTCCTCCAGACATTGACTTCTTGATTGGGATCTTATCAACCAGTCGTCCAGATAAAAAGACACTCTGATCCCTCTTAAATGCAACCATCTCGCCACATTGGACATCATCCTCGTGAACACTTGGGGGGCTGTGCAAAGGCCGAAGCACAGGGCCTTGAACTGAAAGACCCTGTCCTGAATCACAAACCTTAAATACTTCCTGCTTCCTGGATGAATCGGAATATGAAAGTATGCGTCTTGTAAGTCCAGGGCGTCACCATCCAGTCCCCTGGAGTACCGCTGCCAGTACTGAATCGTTCGTCTCCATAGTGAACTTGGTCTTTTCTACGAAAAGATTCAGTTGACTCACGTCTAGAACTGGCCTCCAACCTCCGAGGACTTTGCAACCAGGAACAACCGGTTGTAAAATCCGGAGATTCGTGATCCAGAACAGCTCTATGGCTCCTTTCTCTAGCATGGAAGCTACTTGCTCCCACAGAGCCGCTTTCTTCACTAAATCGTTGTAATTTGCCCCGAGGGCTCTCGGAGATGTTGCGAGAGGAGGTCTCTTCAAGAAAGGAATCTTGTACCCTTCCCGAGCTAACGTTGACAGCCCAGGGATCTGCCTTCATGTTCTGCCAAACTTCCCAAAAACCTTGAAGTCTGGCTCCCAACTGTCGTCTGGAGGACTGAAATCTCATTCTTTAGAGGTGGTCTTGGCTCCTCTTTTAGTGGGTACTCTCTTACCCCTAAAGGCGGGTCGAGCGAATGTTCTGCCTCGAAAGGGCTGTTGCGAAGGCCTAGTATCCTTTGAAGTTTTCTTAACCAACTTGGATGGTAAGAACTTCCTAACTGAAGACGAGAGAAGATCTTGAGTGGCCTTCTGAGAAAGGGAGAGAGCTATATCCCTAATCACCTCTGAAGGAAACAGCTGTTTCGAAAGGGGAGAGAACAGCAACTCCGATTTCTGAGTTAGAAAACTCCTTTTATTTTGAAGCGAAAGAACACAACAGCGATCTCTTCTTTAGTACTCCTGCTGTGAACAAAGAAGCCAGTTCATTCGTTCCGTCTCTCAGAGCCTTGTCCATTCAGGACATAATGCTCTTAGCTGTTTTCTATATCCTGCGAATCCTCTTCTTCTAGGGAGTTCGCCAGTGCTCCCAAAGACCAATCCAGGAAATTGAAGACTTCGAAAGTCCTAAAAAATCCCTTTACAAAGATGGTCAAACTCTGAAGACGTCCACCAGACCTTAGCAGACTGTAACGCCCTGTCTGCGTGAGCTGTCTACTATACTGGAGAAGTCCCCTGGGAAGAAGGCAGGTACTACCCCAGGCCTAGACTTTCTCCAGTAGCGTAATCATACTCCTGACTTCGATGCTAACTTAGCTGGAGGAAAAACAAAAGAGTAATTTTCCCCGCTTCTTTCTTATCCTTTCATCCAGTCATTCACACGTTGAAGGGCCTTCTTCGCTCGAAATTGACAGAGTCATCTTAAGGAAAGAGGACTTCTTTGTAGTCCTAGTCTTGGAAAATTGTGATAAGGAGATAACGGAGCTGTCGGTTTGAAATTCCCCTTCAAAAACAGAAAAGAAAGAAACGTGAAGTCAGAAACCTTATAATCTGAAGAAGGTTCCGTATTCTTTTCCTCAACTAATTCCAATTCCTCTTCTGCTGAAGAAATGTCTTTGTAAATCATTGTCGTGTTGACGCTTTCGCTGAAGGAATAACGTCCTGCCGCCTGCGTCCTGCGGCTAACGAGGAATCGGCGTCCTGCCGCCTCTCGATGTCCTGCCGCCTGCGTCCTGCGTCCATCGTAGACACGTCTGCTTCCTGTCGCCTGCGTCTTGCGTCCACAATTGATCCCGAGTCCTGACGTTTGCGTCCTGCTTCTTCCGCAACCATTTTCTCCTTCCTGCGTCCTGCGTCCTGAATAACCAAGCGATCGCCTGTCCTCTGTAGCGCCAGTGCGCCCTGAGTCCTCGACGAACGCGTCCTTGTCTTCCCTCTTAGAAGACTTAACGGGAAGGAAATCGTCCTTCCGCCTCGAAGATGCCTGCCCAGGCGCATCCCAAGACTTCACAAGAACTGCCAGCTTGGACTGCATTTCCCTTAAGAAACCCTTCCGTACTATCTTCCCTGAATGGTAGAGGACGAAGGAGGAAGATTACGAGCGGGACTGCGACGTAAAGGAGAGCGATCTTGTACTCTACCCGACGGAGAAAGACGAGGGGAAGATACACAAGAAGATGGAGGAGAGTCTCTCATCGAAATCCAAGGACGAGAAGGACGTATAGCGCCAGTGCGCCCTGAGTCCTCTTTAGAACGAAAAATCCTTTTCCTCTTGATCGGAACTGCGTCCCCCGTCTTCCGAGGAGGACAACACCTCAGGACTACTCCAAGCCTCACGATCTTGAGCATGTCTCTCGAGAGCCGTTGACGTCCTGAAAGTCCTCTTGAGGGGGCGAGACACAACTGCATACCGACTTTCCCGCTCGGAAGTCGAACCATCCGAGGACGCACACTTCCCAGTTACGCCTTTTCTGCGGCGCAACTGCAACAGCCTGGGAACTTGCAACAGGACTGTCGAAGGGACGCCTGACCGCGACAAAACCTCTCTCGCCTCCCTTCGACTGTCGACATGCCTTCTACCCTTGGGTCTGGGAGCTTGACAGAGGTCTAGGTCTAAGGAGCACGAGAGAGACGATCAGACGCCCCCTCCACTACACTTCACTGACATCAAAAAGCACTAACTTTATCCGTAAGTCGCTGTATCTGGTCGCCCATGGACGCAAGGGCAGCAAACACCTTCACAATATGTGTGTCGTTCGCCTCCTCCGATACAGCGGCGGGCGCAGGAGATACCTGGGGAGAAGGAACTACCAATTCTACGTTAGAAGGAGCTGGAGAGGAAATACATTCACTCCTTTTACTAGAAGAATTCGACTTCTCACTACGAGAAACAGATCTCCTTACACGATCTTTCTCAAGTCTCTCAACATATTTCATAAATATCTTCCATTCCTTCTCTGATAAATTCTCACATTCAAAGCACCTATTCTTCCAAGTAACACACATTCTCTCTACACTTCTTACAAATGGTATGAGGTCGACCGAAGCTTTCGGCAACCTTACCTTACACCCCTCTTTTACACAAACTCTAAACATACTTCCAGTATCAGACATCTTTAAAGAACAATCCAAAGCGAATGCCAAGCTAACGTTTCCGAGTACAATACCAAAGATCCATGAAAAGTCAGCAACGAGAATGAAAATCCTAGCAGGGAACCACCAACAATGTTGCCGGTTCGGCTGGCAGAGAAAATCTGGCCCAATTTGGAACGGTTCCTAGCGCTAGCGCCACGGTAACGGGGTGGTGGTTGCCTGAAACTACTAATAGGTTACTAGCGTTTGCCGCGAGTTTTGAAAATTTCTGCTAGGTGGAACAGAGAATATAGCTATATATATACCTGCCAGGTAAGTGTCATACATTAAAGCGCAGATTTCTGGTTGTCTGCACCGATAACAGAGTATTGGAGCTGATACATACCTAACTGAGGTGCCATTAACTGGTTACTGGTGCCAAAATCCAGTTACCAGTGCCATAAGGCACAATAAATTGCCAAATTTTTTGTTATCTGTGATTTTTTGGTTATCATCAAATCATCAGGAACAGAACCCCTGCCAATAACCAGGGACTGCCTGTACTCATAATTGGGCCTTATGGCATCAGCGCTCCCCATAAATGCCAATTTTAGGTAACATATCAAGTGTATTGTAAACTTCAAGTCATATTTTTTATGTGACAAAATAGTAAGTTTTAGGGCAAAAATCAGCTTTTACCTTTATGGTTTCATAGTTA
>NC_061095.1:29106699-29259585 GCF_015104395.2 Macrobrachium nipponense | reverse complement strand
CATGATTTATATGAAAATATTTCAAAACTTATAACGCACGATTTTTCTTATCAAAAACTCTATGTAACGGCTAATATAAAACAGAGCAAAAAATTACAACAAAAGTACAAAAGAATTTCTGAGATGCATCGCTGGTGCTTTCAAGTGCGAGAATAAAGCAATTCGCGCATGCGCGCCTGGGTAAACGCTTGTAAAGAAAACAACGCGTGATCCGTGAACTCCCATCATCCCTCAAGGCGTGTGATTTAAAATGTTTTGCAACTAGAATTTTTACAATGTTTCGGCCGGCTTACGACGATTTTTTCTTGGTTTACAAAGCGTCTCAAAACTGAAACGGAAACCCCCGTCATAACCCAGGGACTTGCCTGTACTAGCTGTACATTTACCATGCATTGCTGTGGCTCAGTCTGGTTTTAAAAACAAAAGAAAAGAGAAAGCTCCTTTCTCTTACTCTCTCTTTCTCTCTCCAACCATCAGTCTCTTTCCCTCTTTCTTCTCACTAATACCAAAACTCTCTCTCTCCCTCTGTCCTCTCTCTCTACTCCAAAACACCCGCTCTTCTCTGTCTCGGTTTCTCTCTCTCTCTCTATAACCTTCCCTGTCTTTTTTTTCCTCTTCCTTCTCCCTACCTCTCTCTCACTTCCTGTTCCTCTCATTCTCTTTCTGTCAACCCCTCTCAAACTCACCCTCTTTGATGTCATTGATGTTTACCCTATAGTATTCTTTTCCAAATGACAAGTCATATGCAGAAATTATGTATGATAAACTCGTACGTAACTAAGTCTACAGGCATAACAGCCCTATTTCATGGGCAGAACCAGCTCTGTTGCAGGGAATCCCTTCTCAACCCCCATCCACTTCAGAAGGGGAAAGGTGGGATGAAACCCCATTATAAAAAAAAACATGCGCGTATTCGAATGTAATGTTGTGTCAAAATTTCAAAGCAATCAGTGAAGAACTTAAGGGATTTAAGGTTTTGAGTAAAGCGAACATTTACATATATATATATATAATATATATATAAAAAAAAATATAATATATATATATATAACTATACCATATATATATATATATATATATATATATATATATATATATATATATATATATATATATATATATATATATATAAGGGATTTTGACGTAGGAAAAATCTATTTCTGGGCGATTGGTTCGTGTCGCCCAGCGAAATAATCCTTTAATCCATTATTTCTAAGGTAAATGCACTAACACATACCAGAGAAAAACAAAATAGAAAAGGTCAGTATAACTGACTCGCTCACCCTCCAAGAGGGCGTCGGTATGAACACAAGGGCGTGAGACCACTACCACGACCTCTTACCAATAGAAACCTCTCCTACATTCCCCTGGAAAAACCCCACAGAAAGGTGAGCCGACCCACAGAGTGGGCAGCAACTACTACTACTCTGTCCCATGCTGCCGACTGCTGCGCCTCTGGTGGCCATCCTGAAGTTAGCAGACATCTTGAGCGCAGGGATGGGTAGGGTGGGATTTCGGCTGGGCGACACGAACCAATCGCCCAGAAATAGATTTTTTTCCTTTACGTCAAAATCCCTTTTCTGGGCTCAGGTTCGTGTCGCTGCGCGAAATCGTACCAGAGAATTAGCACAAGATTGTAAAGGAAAATAACTAAATAAATAAATAAGGTCTCAATAAAACTTAAAATAAAATAAGGTATTATAATTGCCAAGAAGAAATATACATACACTAATTATACAGGTTAGAAAATTATTCCCTTAAAATTACAATTAAAGTTAACATATGTACATGGGCTTACATGGAATAATATGTTGAACTTAACACCTGTGTATAAATATTATATACAAAGTAAATAAAACAATTATAATAAATTTGATTCTGAACAAACTTAGACAATAATGTAGTAAATAAATTTATATGTTTTAACATACAAAACCCGTAACCATTGTAAAAGTAGATGTGTCCACCCTAGCATAAAAAATAAGGGGACCACATCATAGAGATCAGAATATACAAATAATTGTGGGTGACGCCTAGCATAAAAATAAGCGGGACACCCACTGTACATCAAAAAGAGCAGCTAAGACTCAGGTAAGACGTACATGAACATGGTAGGTATAGACAAAACTGTTTTGAATGAGATAGGTAGAAAAAAAAAAAAGGAGAAACTGGATCTCACTTAAGGCTAAGCAGTCGGGGGAAACTATGTTTACCCGCCGCAAAAACTGCTGCAAAATTTCAGAGCTTCCAAGGACTTTAAGTAATGACGCTTAATACTGTCGGCGATTTCCAACCAGTATACTTTTTTAAATCATCAAAATTCATTTGTTGGAAATAGTTAATTGAGGTGGCAACTGCCCTGACATCATGAGCTTTAGGGAAGGAATCAGGGTTGGCTTGCTTAATAAGTACAGGATCTGTTGCCTGATACCTTTAATAGATAAGTACCACCTTTCTCTCTCTTAAAGAGAGGACCTGACGAGGATGAGGAAGTCCTGGACAGAAAGGCTCGTAAGGTCGATACTGGACAAAGAGAACATCTTGTGGAAGGGGTATAACCTTCCACGGTTCCCACCTCATCAAAGGATCCTCATTCTTTGCTAAAAGCTACGTTCCGGAGAAAGTAGAACTTCCCCTGTGGGAAGAAATTCTATATGATCGGATCTCTGGATAACGCCGACAGTTTCCTGAAATTCTAGCTCCTGAAGCCAAGCTTTAATAAAAATAGAGTTTTTCCTAAGAGCATTAGAAATGGAAAACATGTTTTCGGATTTAATTTCTGTTTCTGAAGCCCAGCTTTAGAACATCATTCAAGAACCATGATACTGACGTAGGCCTCACTGAAGGTCTAAGTCTAGCACAAGCCTTGGGAATAGACGGAAAGTAAGAATCTGTCAAGTCTATGTTGAACCCGAGTTTGAAAAAATCTTTTTCAAGGCTGACTTGTTTGTCGTAATAGTGCTAGCTGCTAAGGCCTTTTTACAAATAAAGATCTGAAAAAGGATATAGCTGAATTGATTGTCATGATCCTAATATCTGATTCTCTCAGGAAGGTTGCCAACTTTTTGACTGCAGCATCATACTGTCTCAAAGTTGAATCTCTTTTATCAGATTCCAAGAAAAGAATATTTCGTGGATCAATATCTGCATCTTTTTTAGCCGCAAACTTCATGAAGTCCATAAAGTTAGGGTTTTGAAGAATTCCTGAGGAAGCGAACACAGTCTTCGTTTGTACTGACTGGGGAGAGCCTGGGATTGGGAATTCGAAGAGGACGAAGACCCAGTTCCAGAATCAGAGGGTACCAATTGCTCTTCGGCCAGTCTGGGGCTACTAGAGCTACTTGACCCTTGAACGTCCTGAGTTTGTTCAGTACCCTCAGGAGAAGATTCACTGGAGAAAGACATAAATCTTCTCCCAGTTGTTCCAATCTATGGACAGAGCGTCCGGTGTGGCATAGGCCAGAGGGTCCATGTGGGGGCACATAACATGGGAGTTTTGTGGTTCGCTTGGGATGCGAATAGATCTACTTGTAG
This sequence comes from Macrobrachium nipponense, assembly GCF_015104395.2. Classification (NCBI taxonomy): domain Eukaryota; kingdom Metazoa; phylum Arthropoda; class Malacostraca; order Decapoda; family Palaemonidae; genus Macrobrachium; species Macrobrachium nipponense. The sequence continues at coordinate 29,256,051 of NC_061095.1, read as the reverse complement.
ACCTGGAACCCTCCGGAGAATCCATTGGAACGAACTGTTTGTCCAGTGACCATTCCGACTCCAGAGGAAACTGAGCGGATAGAGCATCTGCTATGACGTTTCTCACTCCAGCTATATGGGTGGGTGGAGAGAGGTGCCAACTGAACTTGTCCGCCAGGGAGAAGATGGCTACCATGACATGATTCAGTTGTCGTGACTTGGAGCCTCCCCTGTTTACGCAATGGACTACCACTGCGCTGTCCAGAAACTAGCTTTATGTAGGAGTTCTTTGGCGGACGTAACCTTTTCAGAGTCAAGAACACTGCCATCGCTTCTAGTACGTTTATGTGAAGCCGGCGGAACTGGGGTGACCAAGTTCCTTGAACCTTCATGAACTGAGAATATCCTCCCCAGCCGCTTAATGAAGCGTCTGTGTGGATGGTAATCCCCGGAGGAGGAAACTGAAGGGGTACTGATATTGACAGGTTCTTCACTTTTTTGCCCAAGGGCGTAGACGATTCCGTAGAACCTCCTGGGACTGATGACACTTGTACCTGGATCTGACATTTGCTCGCGAGCGCCCAGATTCCTGGTTAGGTCTTTCAGTTTGGGCTTTCATCAAGATGTTTGTCACTGAGGCAAATTGGAGGGAACCCAGGATTCTTTCCTGGCTTCTCCTTGAGGCAAATTTGTGTTCTAGAAATTGCTTTACTGACTTCGCTATTTCCTTTCTCTTGGCTGATGGAATCGACAGAGTATGGGAGGATAGATTCCATTGAATGCCCAGCCACTGAAAAGTTGGACCTCCGGAGTGAGGTCTTGATTTTGTCCTGTTATCTTGAACCCCAGATACTCTAGGAACTGGATTACTTTCAGTGTGGCTTTGTGACATTCCTCGACTGTTGGAGCCCAAATCAACCAATCGTCGAGATACGCTACTACCATTATCCCCTGAGCCCTCAGTTTGTTGGACAACTACTTCCGCCAACTTCGTGAACACCCTGGGTGCCACGTTCAGACCGAAGGGAACTACCTTGAAGGAGAATGCCTGCTCTCCTATCTTGAAGCCCAGATAAGGGCGAAAGTGTCTTGCAATAGGGATATATGATATGCGTCTATAAGATCGATAGAGGTGGTGACGCCCCAGGGGAAGTAAGTCCGCACCTGCGAGATGGTGAGCATTTTGAACTTGTCGCAGCGAATGGCCAAGTTTAAGCGGGGTAAGTCTAAGATTACCCTTCTGTTTTGTGAGCCTTTTCTTTGGAACGCTGAATAAGCGCCCTTGAAATTTTAATCTGTTTGACTCTCGCTATGCTCCTTTCTGAAGGAGGTCCTCCGCATACTCCGTCAATTCTTTTGATGGAAGTTGAAGGAAAGGTCTGGGTGGAGGCGGATTCGCGACCCAACTCCAACCCAGGCCTTTCGACACAATACTTTGTGCCCACTTGCTGAATCCCCACCGGTGCCTGCCGGAAGAGAAACAGCCTCCCTCCTACCTTCAAATTCTCATTGCTGCTGGGTTGAGTAACCTCCGCGCCCTCCCCGGAAGTGTTTTTTCCCCTGTTAAGAGACCTTCCTGATCCTTTCTGACGAAGGATCCCTTACCCCTGCCTCCCCTACCCGAACGGTCATATTGCTGAAAGGCCTGGCCTTCGAACACTTGGTTGAAGGCTGGGGAGACAGCGTAGGAGGTGGAAGGTGAGGCTGGGGGGAAATCACGTAGATGGGCTGTGATTGCGCCTTGGAGGTAGAGGGTTGGGCTGACTGTACCAAACGGAACAGTCGAAACAGCCTGGGTGAAGCGTGGTTGCTTTTTCTGGTAAGGCTGAAAACGTCTCGGTTTCTTCTGAGCCTTACTCTTGTTGGCTGGTCTTGGCGTCTCCTTGCGGTGAGACCCCAACGATCCTCCTTAAGGCTTTTGGTTAAGCCTTGTAGCTTTCCGCCTGGACCTCACCCTCTTTACCATCTGCATCAGGGAAGAGGTCTGCTCCCAAGATGTTGATGAAAGCAAACTTATCGGCTCATGACGAATAGTTGCTTCCTGGAGGACAATGGTTTCCGACAGTTCGTTCTGGCTGTAGCGAACTCAAACATGTCAGACTGAACTGTTTGCGTCAAGTGATTTTGGTGAGGAGCTTAAAGAGTGGCTCAGAGCCGTAAGAAATGGTTGTCCACTTCCGTCATTGCCATGGTATTGATGGACCTGGCTAGCCTAGTCTTGGCCTCAAATTCGGCCTGAATGAGACTGTCCGGAAGTCTAGGCAGCTTCTCACCAAACTGATCCATAGCACAGTCTGGCTTGAGTTTGCCCGCCGAAAAGGTGTTGGGTAACTCTTCCCACCCACAATTCTCCGTGTGAAGGGAGCAAAGGAGATGTGGGGGGTCTGCTTCCCTTACCTGTGGCAACGACTCCCCCTTCTGGGCCGCCGGGATAGTGACCGTAGCTATCTTGGTAAGGAGGGAAGCGAGGAGTTCCCTCCTCCATCGTGAAATGGTGAAGGGACTCTTAAAAGGTTGAATTTTCGTGTTTGAACAGTCCATGTCCTCTAAACACCTGAGCCATTCTCTTTGAGCCTGGTCACGTGGAGTAGAGGACTGTCTCCTTAGGACTTTGTCATCCCTAGTCATGGCTGCCTCCGTGAGTCTAGCGTAGCCAATGAATGGTGGTTGTAGACCCTCCGGGTGGAGAACTCGAAGTCCTCAATCCTTCGAGTACCACACTCCGGAATTGAAATAAGACCGTCCTGGAAAGGGGCGTATGACGCCACCCTCCAGGGGTTATTCATAGAGAACGGAGGCAGAGAGTCATGAGGTGGGAGCTGAGCTATTCCGGTGCCGAAAGTGGGGGAGTAGCTAGAGGAGGCCTGACTAAGTTCGGCAATGATGTTGTCCTGAGACGTGATTCTGTCTGACAACCGGGGAGAACATCTGCTCCATACTGTTCCTCAGAGAGCCGACCAAGTCTCCCATGTGTTGCAACAGCCCAGCATTGGGATCCAAAGCCGGAGCTGCTGCGGAGGTGGTTGGGTAACCCGGACAGGTACAACAAGGGGAGAGGAGAGACGGCTGACTCAGCCGGAGTATGTGGCCTCTCCTTGGAATGACCTGCTCTTTGAGGATTTGGAGCTAGAACCGAAGCTCTAGACCTCTCCGCTCCGGGGGTTTTGTTTGTAGCTGGAGACTTACGAGATGTTTGACGCCGACGAAGTCTTTTTGGACGACGACGACGTCTTTTTTGAGGGTTTTTACAACCGTCTGTCCTTGACCTTAGGTCTTATCTGAAGCGTCAGGAGAAGTATAAAGGAGCTCAGCTCCTGTAAAAGCCTTGGAAGGAAGCTGGAGAGTTAGCAGGAGTAGAAGACCCAGTGGCGCCCAAGGGAAGCCCTTGGGCGTCCAACGTACCTACCTCGACCAACAGGTCGTCAACACCTACCATGGGCTCTATATTTAGGTCCAGAGTCGCGACGTCCGACGAGATATCCTGGCCTGGTTCCTTTAACGACGCGGCGAGCTGTTGTTGGATCACCGCCATGGTCGGGGCTGCCTCTGCCGGGTCGACGTAAACCCGTAGACTTGCCGCCGGGGAAGATTAGGACAGCCAACCTCTTCTCCAGAATGTAGGGCTGTCCCTTGGCGGCGTTCTTGCCAAAGAAACCCGCCGACCCAAGCCCTCAGGGTTGCCAGGGCGGTATCTCTAACGGCGGGAGCCTGGAAGAGAGGGTATTCATTAGTTTTAAGTTTGAACTTAAGATTAAAACTTAAGTAATAGGCTTAATCTAACGACATAGGAGATGTAACATCCCCTATAAAAAGAGCTTAAGCTTAAAATAAGCGATTAAAATTAAACTTAAGGGCTATAACATGCCTTGTGATTACCGAACGGAGTTGGGAATACTTACCCCGTCCTAGAGCTGACCTCACAAGATCGTACAGATGGTGCAGGTTTCGTGGAACCAGACCTGCAGATTCCCGTGCGGAGTCGCGCATGGAGCATGGGACCTGCAGACTTCATGTCGCAGGGGTCCTGGAGCATGCATTACATCCTGGATGCTCACAGTTGGTGGTCTGTAAGTGAAAAGATACATGAGTACCGTAAAAGACATCACTTACAGGCTAATAGGCTAAAAGAACTCCGCTGCATGCCGGAGGTCGAAAAAATTTTGGGCATAACCCTCCCTTACCACCTGAATAGGCTATAACCCCGGAGAGATCCGGTGTGATAAGTGGGTAACGGAGGGGTTCGGCTTAGGCTAGCTTAAATTAAACTTATGATAGTTTTAAATTAAACAATAAACACTTAAGCCTAAAGCACTGGGACGTACCGGAATAATTCCGGTGCGCGGCGGTGATCGTGTCGCGATATCAGCGAGACGGGGTGGTTAGAAAAGACCAACTGTAACGCCTGAAGTCCCGCCCCGCACGGGTGAACTAGCAACCTTCCACGTGAATGCCGGAGCTCCGGTAAAAGAAAAAGCACCAGTAAACCGGGAAGGAGCGAGAGGGCGAAACAGACTCGAGCCAACAACGGGGCGACGGAGTAACGACGGAGGGGAAGGCCAGTCCCCCCCTTAGTCATCCGAGCGCACCATGAAGCAAGAGAACGGTCAAGTCCAGTCCTGTGTCTGTCCTACCCCCCTACTCCCTCCGCCTAGAGAGGGAGGCAGGCACGGGTATGTGGAGCGAGCGAGGACAGACCTCCCCCCACCCCCGGCGGTCTATGGTAGAGCGGGAGGAGGGTAGGGTGACTGGACAGGCGTCTGGCTGCTTCGCGATCACATGGTGACCACGGAGCTACTAACATGAGTAATACAACGAAAAAACATAGCCTAGGTAAAAGCAACCAACTAATCAGTGAGATGCTATAGAGAGCAAAAAAAAAACGAACTGATGAGAGAAGCAATGGACTGGTGGGGACAATGGAATACGGGACCTAGGCTACGTAATATTGCCAGACGCCGTAGGCTAACCTAAAATATAACATAACTAAAATTAGATAAATAAAGTAATTAGGAAGTAAATCAGTAGAAGAAAAAATCCAGGAGTGTACGACTAACCCGAAAGAAAGTCTACCACTCAAAGCTAGCTAGCCGGGGCCGATACTAAGAGCTGTGGCTAGGGTCTGGATGGAAGAAGCCTACGCAAGGTAAAGAAGACATGCATGCATGACATAACCCAAGCAGGCTGGACCCCTAACATAATATAGATAACTAGGAATAGAGCGTAAAGTAATAAGGGAAGGTTTCTAGGTATGAAGACCAAGAACGAACCCGCCACGAGGCAGAACAATGCCGCCATGCTTCCGACCAAGAGCCAGTATTTATACCTAAAAAACGGCAAATACTGACTCAAGGCTGGAAAAAACCCAATAGCAACAATAACAGATTACTTAACTTAGCTGCTGCGATGGCTGCACGCTCCATAATTAGGTAAATCCAAGAAAGGGGCACAAAAACACAAGAGCAAAAAAGGGTACGTGTGTACACAGTGCGCTAACTGAAAAGGATGGCCACCAGAGGCGCAGCAGTCGGCAGCATGGGATGGAAGTAGTAGTAGTTGCTGCCCACCCTCTGTGGGTCGGCTCACCTCTTGTAGGGGTTTTTGTAGTTAGGAGATTTCTATTGGTAAGAGGTTCGTGGTAGTGGTCTCACTCGCCCTAGTGTTCATACCGACGCCCTCTTGGAGGAGTGAGCGAGGTCAGTTATACTGACCTTTTCTTTATTTTGTTTTTCTCTGGTATGTGTTAGTGCATTTACCTTAGAAATAATGGATTAAAGGATTATTTCGCGCAGCGACACGAACTGAGCCCAGAAATATATATATATATATATAATATATATATATATATATATATATATATATATATATATAGATATATATATATATATATATATATAATATATATATATACACACACACACACACACAGTCAGTACCCGGGTTATGACAGGGGTCAGTTCTGGAGACGCGTTGTAAGCAAAGGACATTGAGTCGAAAGATCTTGCAGTTACTCCATTGTTTATTTTTCCTTTGTTGCTTATACCTTTATATATATATATATATATATATATATATATATATATATATATATATATATATATATATATACAGTAAGTCCTCGGGTTACGCTGGTCTCGACTTACGATGTTTTTCGTGGTTACGAACGCGCCCCCCTAAAAATATAAAAAATAATATTTGTTTTGCGTCGTTCCGTCTTACGCGGTTTAGCGTCGTAAGCAACGTAACCAAACGCGAACTAGTTCCAGGCGCACGGCGGAAGAATAACGCTTTGTGGGGGAGAGGACGGCGTCGCTTCGCTACGCTCAGTCCTCGTCCATACGCCATTTTGGTTGTTTACACTGCCTCTCTCTCCCTCGTGTTGTATCGTTTTTGTAACTTTTGCTCTTTGTTATGGCTCCCCAAAGCGCAAGGCGGACTCTTCTGATGGTAGTGCATCGAAGAAAAGAAAGGCCATCACCATGGAAATTAAAGTGGACATTATAAAGCGATCCGAGAAGGGAGAAACGCCAACAAACATTGGCCGCTCGCTTGCCTTAGCCGTTCGTACCGTTGCTACCATTATCAAAGATAAAGAGCCGAGCGTTGAACATGTGAAAGGATCTGCTCCTATGAAAGCGACAGTGATAACTAAGCAGCGTAGTGGTCTAATAATTGAAATGGAAAGGTTATTGGTGCTTTGGTTGGAAGAACAAAATCAACGGCGTATCCCAGTCAGCCTTATGGTGATTCAGGAGAAGGCGAAAAGATTTGTTTGAAGCGTTGAAAAAAGAAAAGGGGAGGGAAGTGAAAGAGTGAAGAGTTTGTGGCTAGTAGGGGTTGGTTTATGCGATTTAAGGCTCGGCCAATTACCATAACCTTAAATTGCAAGGTGAAGCTGCTAGTGGGGATGAGAGCAGCGATGAATTTCCTAAAGCGTTGTCTGAGATAATTAAGGAGGGGGGTTATTCTGCTCAGCAAGTGTTTAACGTAGACAGACAGGTTTGTTTTGGAAGCGTATGCCTAACCGCACTTACATCGCCAAGGAGGAGAAGTCAGCACCCGGTCATAAAGCCAGCAAGGAGAGGGGAGAGGCTAACTTTACTTCTTGGGGGTAATGCTGCTGGCGACTTCAAACTGAAGCCCTTGTTGGTGTATCAGGCTGAAAATCCAAGGGCACTCAAGGGCATTTGGAAGGGTCAACTACCAGTAATTTGGAAGTCCAACAAGAAGGCATGGGTGACACTTGCAGTGTTTGAGGACTGGTTTCGTAAACCATTTTGTGCCAAGTGTGGAGCGGTATTGCGCCTCCAGGGTATCCCCTTTAAGGTGTTGCTAGTGCTGGACAATGCCCCTGGGACACCCTGCCCAGCTGGGAGACTTCAACCCTAATGTCAAGGTGGTTTACCTTCCACCTAATACCACGGCCCCTTTTTACAGCCTATGGACCAAGGAGTGATTGCTTCGTTTCAAGGCCTACTACCTACGAAGGACAATTGCTATGGCTTTACAGGCAACTGAAACCAAGAAGGACTTGACTCTGAAGGACTTTTGGAAATCCTACAACATCCTTGATGCTGTAAAGAACATTGCTAATTCCTGGGAGGAGGTTAAGCAAACAAACATGAATGGTGTCTGGAAGAAAATTTGTCCTCAATTTGTGAATGATTTCCATGGGTTTGAGGACACAGTTCAGCTAGTTGTCAAGAACGTTGTTGCCCTGAGTAAGGAAATCAATTTGGAGATGGAGGTTGATGATGTTACAGAGCTGCTGGAGTCTCATGGCGAGGAGTTATCTGCTGAGGACCTGATACAACTGGAGAAGCAGATAATAGAGGAAGAAGAGGAAGCACCCACCCCGAGCCTAAGGCTTTCACAAGGCAGGACTTGATAAGAGGTTTTGCACAGTTGCAGCAAGCGTTGTCAACTTTTGAGGCTCAGGATCCCAACTTGGACAGGTTCACTAGGGTTTCCAGAGGCGTCATGGATTTGATGCAGTGTTACAAGGAGATCTTGGATGAAAAGAGGTCGCTCTCTGTTCAGACTAACCTGGAGCTATTTTAAGAAGGTAGAGAGGCCTGCAGAAGATCCTGTACCCTCTACCTCAGCTGCCTCTGATAATCCAGCACCTTCTGAATGTTCTGCTAACCCAGACTCACCTGCCCCAGTATCTCCAGCACCTTCTGTAGGTTCTGCCTCACTAAAGACTCACCTGACCTGCCCCAACATCTGCCGACACCTCAAGAATCACCTGCCTCAACAGCATCTCCAGTACTAGCAATAAGACTTCTGCCTCAACTCTATTGAATCATTTGCCTCACCTCAAGAATACACTGCCTCAGCATCCTCCAGCAACTTCTGGAGGTTCTTTTTCTCTTCACTAACCTCCCCCAGTCTCTCCAGCACCGCAGCTTCCTCTCCAGTGTGCAAGCCAATCAAACTAATAAAGGTAAGGAATTGTTCTCGTTGTTATTGATAGGTATTTACATTAAATCATGTGGTATTTTTCAATGTTCCGACTTACGCTGAAATTCGTGTTACGATGCATCGTAAGAACGGATCACGTCGTAACTCGAGGACCCCCTGTATATATATATATATATACACATGTATCTGGTATTAGAAAATACAAATTATTCAACAAATATATATATATATATATATACATATATATATATATATATATATTATATATATATATATATATATATATACAGGCAGCAGTACCCGGGTTATGACGGGGGTTCAGTTCTGAGACGCGTCGTAAGCCAGAACATCATAAAAAAACCTAAGAAAACCTTACTTTAAATGCTTTGGGTGCATTGAAAACTATGTAACTGCATTCTTATTGCATTTTTCATAAAAAAACCTTCAAATATTGATTATTTTGCATTTTTGGTGTCATATTTCATCTGCCAGATGAGCGTTTGTAGGTGTCGTAACCCTGGAATATGCGTCGTAACCCTGGAAATAATGTCTGATGAATATAATTGAGAAGCACATTAACCTCGGAAGGTCTTACCCGAACCCATCGTAACCCGGGGACTGCCTGTATATATATGTATAATATATACATAAATGTAATACACACAAAATAATGAACAGCCATGATACTCTATTAACAAAATTATCAAAGAAGGAAACAATGCAGGAATAATTTCTAGAATAATTTCTGGAATGAAGCCATCATTGAACTGTACTGTGCATGTAATTATTGGAAAAATGAAAATTTTTACTCTGTATTATTAACACTTAAACGCCTATTGGATGTATTTTACGTAGAGATAAATTGTCTCTTGGTGCCGCCTGGACATAATTTTACGTCGACATAAAATTTTTTTTTAAAAATTCGCGGGAAAAATACTTATAGGCCTACCAGCCGAAAACTTTTGAACCACGCGCCTTGGGGGATGCTGGGAGTTCACGGATCAAGGTGTTGTTTTGTTTACAATTGTTATGCAGGCGCGCAAGCGCGAATTTCTTTCTTATCAAACTAAAAAGTATCAGTGACACATCTCAAAAATTATTTCGTCACTTTTGACATAATTTTTGCACCATTTTAAATTAGCTGTTACATGGAGATTATATATGAAAATGTGTGCATTTTCATGTAGAATACAACTAAAAAATACTCATGATTGTAGCTTTTATCAGTTTTGAAATATTTCATATAAATAAACGATGTGCCAAAATTTCAACCTTCCGTCAAATTTGACTCTACCGAAATGGTTGAAAAACTCAATTGTAAGCTAAAACTCTTATATTTAGTAATATTCAATCATTTACCTTCATTTTGCAACAAATTGGAAGTCTCTAGCACAATATTTCGATTTAAGGTGAATTTTTATGAAAAAAACTTTTTCCTTATGTCTGCGCGGATAACTCTTCTGAAAAAATCATATGTGTGATTGTCGTAATGTTTGCACCATTTTAAATTAGCCGTTACATAAAGTTTTTTATATGAAAATGTGTGCAATTCATGCACAATATAACTAAAAAACAACCCATGGTTGTAGCTTTATCAGTTTTGAAATATTTTCATATAAATAACAATAAGTGCCAAAACTTTCAACCTTCAGTCAATTTTGACTCTACCAAAATGGTCGAAAAACGCAATTGTAAGCTAAAACTTTTATATTGTAGTAATATTCAATCATTTTACCTTCATTTTGCAACAAATTGGAAGTCTCTAGCACAATATTTTGATTTATGGTGAATTTATCAAAAAAAAAAAAAAACAAAAAAAAAAACATTTTTTACTTACATCCGCGCGGTAACTCTTCCGAAAAAATCATATGTGCGATTGTCCGTAATGTTTGCACCATTTTAAATTAGCCGTTACATAAAGTTTTATATATGAAAATGTGCGCAATTTCATGTAGAATACAACAAAAAATAATTGAAGGTTGTAGCTTTTCTCATTTTTGAAATATTTGCATATAATCACGATAAATAGAAATTGTAAGCTAAAACTCTTAGTCTAGTAATATTCAGGTCATTTATCTTCATTTTGAAACAAATTCGAAGTCTCTAGCACAATATTTAGATTCTGGGCTAAACCTGTGTCGCCCAGTGAAATGCTCCTTATAGCACCATTTCTAAGATATAAATATTGCTAAATATATCAGAGAAAAAAGTTGCATGGAATGCTAGGAATATGTACCCAGCTCGCTCACCCTTATAGGGTGTTTGGTATAGTAACTGGGGCGTGTTAACAAAAAACCACTATTAGAGGTCTTCTGCTATTTAGTCTCTTCCTTTGTCAATCTTCCTTTTCAAACTAGGCCATACCACCAGCGCCATCTACCGCCCAATACCGCTACTACTAGCGCCTTGATAGCAATTCCTTTAAATAGCACTGTCGTGTACACTTGTGTCTTTGACTGTAACGACATTATTAGAATAAAATGAGATGCTATAAACACCAGGAATCTTCGATATCTAAGTTGAGTACTGCAATTATCATTTTTAGTTTGTAAGAGTAGCGAAATTAATCATAAGTATGTTTTAGTTTGTATGTTACATAAACGGAGCCTAGCTTGCACGACTCCCGAGTCAGCCACTACATAAATCGCTACCTGTGTCTTTATGACGACTTCCAATTGGTCATCTATACTAATTGTAGTCGTGTTGCTATTGAATTTTGCACTCACTCAAGATTTAATAAAATTTGTAGATATCCTGATGTTTTATAATAGTTATCCTGGCGCGAGGTTGATTTGGACCTACTTACCACAACAAGGAGATTCCTCCCTGGTTTGGGAAGTAGGCCAGATGGGTTTTCCTTCCATCTGAAGGGGCTGTTTCTCCCTTCGATTCGTCGGATCGGGAGTTCAGCCTATCTCCCTCCCCTCCTCCCCTTACGTTTCCACCGGTTTGCTCAAGGAGGATACCTCCTTCACCTTACCAAGGAACCCTTGAGGGAGGAGTGTAAGGTCCTTAGGGACCTTATTCTGTTCCATGAGCCCCCCTGGCCTACCTCGCCATATCGTGATTGAAATCATGTCTCTGGAAGGTTAGGCTATCTGCTCAGAGCCACCCTGGCTGTCCTGATCAGATCGTTCCGATCGAGAGAAGGTTAAGCTAAGCCACTCTTTAAACAAAATTATATCCTTATCCTCTTTATCCTTTCCCCTCTCGCGCCAGGGCTATATTTAGCGTTTATTATCATATAAATTATTGTATTATTTTAATCAGTGTGCAGTCGGTCTATAGACCGTCAGCCCCTGTGATCGATTGGATCCACTTCTGACCGCGAGGTGCTCCACCTGGCCGGTCGTAGTGTCCCAATTGATCGTGTGTGAGCCACCCCTCTAGATGCCCTCCCTCCCCCCCCCCATTCACCTTCACGGGATGACATAACTCGCTCACACTACTTCACGTAGATATCCGAGTACCTATCCCCTCGGTTGCAGAGGGGGTGAGAGGGAGTGGTTATAGTCGGAAGGGGTACTCCTCGCCTTACGTAGTAGGAGTAGTACGATGGTACCTACCCAGACGAGCCCCGGGTAATTCCCGGCTCGTTAGGATGGTATTAGCGTACCTACTCTTTCTCGCCTTCCTATCCCTACTTCCCTAGTCTCTATCCGTCCGCCTCGGTGGATCCGGGTCCCAGTGACATTGTTAGTTATGCATATAACAAACACGATTCCTTTACGATCAGATCCAGGCCTAGGTTTTTACTATTACCCTGTTTCGATCCCTAAGCTGGACCTGGTGGTAAGAGAGAGCATTAATAGGGAATGGGGACCGGAAGGAGAATTTTGCCTTTCCTATCCTCAGTCCCTCCATACATTTATCGAATCCTCCCGACCTCGGCCGGGCTCGGGTTACAGCGGAGATCATTCAGTTATGCATATAACAACACGATCTCCCTTACGAGCGGATTCAGGCCTAGGTTTTACCTATTCCTGTTTCGATTCCATAGCTAGACCAGAGAGAGAGAGAGAGAGAGAGAGAGAGAGAGAGAGAGAGAGAGAGAGAGAGAGAGAGAGAGAGATAGTGTAAAAGAGAACTGGGACAGGAAGGAGCATAGATTCTGTGCTCCGGTTTAAAATTCATCTTAGTTATTTTATTTTAATTGTTTTAAAATATGCTTTATATTTTCGATCAGTGTACTACGCCGGCTAGTTCACCCCTGCAGCTAACCTAGAATCGAGGCATTTATTTATCCTTACCTAGCTTCTCTCCCCTGCTTTCACTTATACCTCGGCACCCCACCCCGGTGGCGGCGGCCAGTGACGAGCAGAGGCATTCTTAGTTACTAAGAAACCTCTCCGATGCCGACGGATTCGGGCCAAGTCCAACTTTCCCAGGTTTCGTTGCTATTAAACTTATATATAATGTGTGTGTGTGTGTGTGTGTGTGTATGTGTGTATATGTGTATGTATACATATACAGGCAGTCCCCGGGTTTACGACGGGGTTTCCGTTCTTGAGACGCGTCGTAAGCCGGAACATCGTCAAAAATCCTAGGAAAACCTTACTTTTAATGCTTTGGGTGCATTGAAATCTACGTAAACTGCATTTTTTAATGGCATTTTTTCGTTAAAAATACCTTAAAAAATATTGATTATTTTGCATTTTTGGTGTCATATTTCATCTCCCAGATGAGCGTTGTAGGCGTCGTAACCCTGAAACATGCATCGTAACCCTGGAACATGCGTCATAACCCTGGAAATAACATCTATTGACCAAGTGTCGTAACCTTGGAACGTCGTAAGCCGACACCGTCGTAACCCGGGGACTGCCTGTATATATATATATATGTGTGTGTGTGTGTGTGTATATATATGTATATATATTTTATTAAAAGACTTGAGGTGAATGCATGGCGGGGTTGGAGCTGGCAGAAGATAATATGAATGCCTTACATAATGCCATGCCGCCGCAAATTTATTATTACGGCGATGACAATACAGAATGCAAGTTCCACCAGAATGACCTCCAGCGGACCTACATGTAGTGATACTCCGGTATTGATTCTAATATATCATACTCCGCCAGATACATATCCGGCGAGTCCATACAAAGGTACTTATGTATCAATTTGTAATTACAGGTGGTAAGCTGGCGAAGACAACCTGCACTGCAACCCTGCAGCAGAAAGGCAGACAGGAAGTATGCCGCACTCACCACGGGCTTGTGCAGTCCAACTAACTACTTGTTGGTCTGACAACCAGTTGAGAGTGAAGTCTGTTACAATCTGGTTTTGAGACTTCACTACCGAGATGGTAAATACCAATTCATTGAATGATTAGTTCATTGAATGAGATATTTGTAATTAATTGGAGAGATATTGAGATAGTTATCAATGTTCAGGATACTTTTAAAAGAGGATACTTTTTAAAAGTAACTATCTCTTTCAGAAGCTCCCTTACTACCCAAATGCGGAAGTATCAGCAACGGTACCAGTAGATTTGGTAGCCGCGATCATTGCCAAGATCCACAAAGATAGATAGGCCGTGCTGGCAACCCAGGCCAAAGGTAGGCTATATGAAGCATTTGGTAAACGAGCAAAAGGACTACTTTTTAGCTCGTCTCATTCTTCCTCTTCATTTTAGAGTTTACCAAGAGACCTACGACTTCGAGGGATAAGCCGGGCTCGTAATCCCTAAGGTAAGCTGAAATAGTCACTCATAGGTCTATTACAAGTCCCTTACTAAAGATTACACAAACTGAAGGCTATTTGGGAAAGTCATTCTAGTTCCTCATCGGCCACCAAACTGGTGACGAAACACGATAAAATCTGCCACACACACAGGCAGGCATCGAACACAAAGGCATCTAAACCCAGATCCTAGGATCTCCGGGTTTAAACCCAACATGTTTTCCAGCTTGCTGAGACAGGAGATAGGTATCCTGACTCAGCCCAGTTCTACATAACATCACAACTCAAGTTGTTCTCAAACATATAACCGTCAGGTCAGCCTATTCAGTCGGTAGTAGAAGGACTGAAGATCTAGGAGACCTCGAAAGTAAAGAGCCCCAATCTGGAAAGCCACAACTACTCCGGGCAGTACAGACACATACAATTGTGTCCCTTCAAATCAGTAATCCTTGGGGGCTACCAACACAGGCCCTCTCTCAGAGGGCATGCAGAAGATTGAGGGCAGGGAGAGAACCCGGCCAATAGAGGACTTCAAGTTCCTTTCACTGGGTCTCCAATTCCCTTGTTCAGGCTATGCACATCTGATCGAGGACGCACTGATCTGGAAAGACAAAGCGCCTAGGGAGATGGCCATCTTCCCCAGAGACCAGCTCAATCAGCCTGGGTTCAATCCCTGCAGATTGGGGACCATGCACAAATACCAAACTGGCACGCCACAATAATCCCTTCACGATTTTTGTGGTGCTAGACGCCACCTCCTTTCCGTGTACCTCCTAAAGTAGTAGAGATTACCACTTCAGGCTACACCAATGGACAAATCTATACATTATATCAGAGAGACGGATTTACCATCCGTGGTCTCTCTGGAAGAAATGGAGTGCGGGGTAGACGCCCCGGCGACATTCTTGGTATGCATATTGAATTAAAATTGTGCTACGAAGCTCTTCAGCGGACTTTTTACCCAGACTCCCAGAAGCACGAGTAAAGGCGAAGTATGAAGCTAGAAGGGCTTGACTAGGTTTAGCAATTCTGCCACTATAGCGGAAATGACAACCTCGTCTATACGGCTGAACCATGGTTCAGGATCCGGACAAGTCATTGCTTCACACCTTATGGTACAATGTATATGACGTTGCAATAGCAAGGAGAACTGCAGAAAGCACGTCTTGGCCGATGCGTCTATTCACCATGAACCTAATAGACTCAATCAAAGCTAAGGTCTGGGGAACAATCTTGTTCCCTGGAGACCATAGTGAACAGAATCCCGGGCGAAGCAGCTAAGGTCAACCAGAGCTCGCGAGTTCGCTGGGGCTTGATCCCTAAGAAGAGATATGAATTCTTGGGAACACAGCCCACAGGCATGAAGGGAGCAAGAAGTTCTAGTCTTCCTAGACGATGTAACCTCAAAACAGTGGTACAAGCTGTTCCAGTAAGCCAGCTAGGTCAACCATCCACCTCAAATGGTCAGCCACAACAGTCCGTGCTGCTGTAGAAATAGCCCTCTCAGCAGCACCAAAGCTCGGCTTCTTTACCTCTTTCCCGGCCATACGGACTCCGATGAGAACCATGTGTATGTCACGGATACAACAGGTTCACAAGAGGTAGCCGAGCCAGAGCAATTTTCCGCACAGCTGGCGGAAGAACTTCGCAAGGAAGAGACTTCACAGGAAGCCAGCACAACCGACTTTCGACGAACCAGGTAGACTCCTTAGTATGGAGAAAAGCGGTGCTTATTCAAGAACCGCTGGGAATCAACATTTGATAGAACAGCATAGTATCACGAGGTCGGTATGGAGTAGGGAGAAGTGCCCTCCTCCATCAACCGAAATTTATCAACATCCAAATACCGGATGACATAAACGAAACCTAAGACTTTCTGTAGAAGAAAGTAATTACAGGTGCAAATACTTAGAATTTCAGGGACGCTTCTCCAGCGATCCATGAAGATTCAATCAAACAAAGAGGATTATATTACACTTGTTTCATTGAAACTCAGGTGTTCAATACGACAAGTTCCATAATCTTTATAGATACTTACTATCTTGTTCCGGTAGCAAGTCATTTCCGCCTTTTCCTAGGCTTCATGACTAGGCAACAGGCTTACGCCTTCAAGTAAGGCTATTTTGGGCTTATCAGAGCACCCAGAATGTTTACAAGATAGTAGAAACAGTAGTGCAATAACTGAGTACACAAGGGATAAGCCTAATAATCTCCTAGACGACTGGCTCATCTGAACTATAAATGCCAGGGAATGTCTCAAGTTAACCATAAGTGATAAGTTTTCTGGTATCCTAGGATTCCAAATCACAAGGAATCCCTACATACTCCAACACCACGGTTCATTGTTGAGTAAACAATGGGACCTCAATCACTCAACTTTCGATCCCACCAGGGAAAAAAGAAAGTAAAAATAGCAAGGTTGCAAGACAGTTCCTCAAGGCAGACAAGCATCCCGGAGGAACCAGGAAGAGTTCCAGGTTCACTCCAATTCGCGTCAGGAACATGGACTCTACTAAAAGCCAGCGGAAGCCTATATTCCGGATTTGGCGGAGTAGAGCGAGCAGGGAATTGCAAGACAGAGTTCCCGAGCCCACCAACATTTACAAAAGAAAGACCCCGTCCCAATGGGACAGAAGTCAAGAATCTGAACAAAATTCATCACCAGTATGGTTCCCTCTGCCAAGTTTAGTGGTCCATATGAATGCCTCACTAAGTGGTTTGGGAGACTACCCCCAATATGGAAACACTCAGGACACTTGGTTCCTAACGTCCAACTAGCTTCATAACAGTGTTTGGAAGCCATGACAGTTTTCTATTCTTAGTAACTCTCTTCAGAGAACAGTTTTCAACCAAGCCACATAATTGGGTCATGATAACAATCTTTTCATTGAACAACAAGAAACAGTGGCACCTGTCAGCAAACTCACTTGGCAGGAGCAAGAACTTAGTTAGCAGATGCATTGTCAAGGACAACTCCCACTACAGTCGGAATAGTCCTTAGACAACAGGTCATTTAGATGGCTCAGCCAGCAGAATCCAGATCTCCTAATAGAATTATTGCCATAGAATCCAACCACAAGTTACAATATTTCATGTGCCCTCAATCTGGACCCCATGGCCCAGGCCACGGATACCAGACAGGTTGGAACATCTGGCAGAGGATTTTAATTTTTTCCCTCCAATAAATCTACTAAGGCAAATTCTAGGCTAACTCCCATCCTTCTAAGGACGGATTGCTGTTAACCCCCAACGGACTCAAGAGCAATGGTGACCCATAACTAGGGAATTAGGACTCCGCCTCAGACAGACCCCCAACCCCATATTGGCACGATAAGTATAACAAGGGCGGCGGACGCTTCCTCAAGGATTTGGAGGGTCCTAACATTATAGAATTTATGAATTTCACGGCACAAGAAGATGCCAATATGGACCCTATTGACACCTAGTTCTTAGAATTAGACAACGGAAGTCTATGGAAAGGTCCACAACTGTGCGGCAAACTTCAGCAATTGTCACGAGACTTGACAGTCCTGACTAATCTCTCCCCTAGTTCCTACGACTTCCTTTTCTAAGCAGTAAGATTCTATATTAACAAGCTAGCCTTTTCCCTAAAAAGACCCAATATTTATGACGATGAATACGAATCTGGCTTTTACGTTCCTTAGGACACCCTGTTGAAGAAGAGCCTACCAGCTAAAAGTATTACCACGACCAAATCTGCTTCAAGGAGGTACTCCAGTTTGGGTTCCACATTATCAGATTCATAATTTCATCGATTCCAAAGTACTTGTGCTAGCTAGAACAAAAATCATATTGATTTTCTTCCATCCAGGGAAGTTCTAGTATCTCCAGATTCACTGGGCGACAATTATTAAATATTTATTGGCCCCATTCCACAACATTTATCCCTATGTCAAGTCAGAACTTCAGATCAATTTTAGACAGATCTTCAAATAAAAAACTTCAGGTCCTTTATTCATTCGAGAGGTGGTGGAACAGTCGCAGTTTAAATGATTAAAGCGACGATTCTATAAACTTTAGATAGGCTAACCGGAATCATTCCACATGTACATGATGTCCGAGCGCGGCGGCTCCATTAATAAGTCACTTCCACCACATGAGCTTTGATGACCTTAAAGAAGTATATAGGATGGAATTTCAAGTATTTAATCACCACTATCTTAAATCCTTGAAAGCCCTTAATTAATTCAGCAGTGGCAGGGGAAAAGAAAATATGTTTCCCCTAACACAGCCTAGTCATGCTGAGGTACCTAGTAGTAATACATTGTCCTTCTTTAGCTCTTTTCTCTCCTAACCGCCTCCCTTAGTCTCTAGCCTTCTTCTCGGGGTTTTCGCTTAGATTGAGGATTGAACCATTCTTGTAATGGTTGATGAGTTAACTTACGAATTCATGTTCACATGTAAAATAAAAAATAGAGTGATTGCTTGCTAACATTGTAATCACACAGGCCTTACCAGTAAGTTGTTCCGATGATAGTATATACTTACTGTAGTAAGGACCTAGACTTAACATATTGTTAAAATCTATTTAGATTTAAGCAATTTATTGAATAGGGTGGAATTATCTTACAGTAGTCTTTATAGAAATTATATCCAAGCTTGTGGGAGTAATTCTCTGTTACTATTTCACGGAGCGACACAGGTTTTAGCCAGAAAAGGTATTTTGACAAACGAAAAATTTATTTTTTCTGGGCGTATGACCTGTGTCGCCCAGTGAACCCACCCCTTGCTTTTCTCACCCTATGGCCCCAAGCTTGGGTGCTATTTTCAAGGAATGGCTATCGAGGCGCTAGTAGTACGGTATTGGGCGGTAGATGGCGCTGGTATGGCGCCTAGTTTGAAAGGGAAGATTGAAAGGAAGAGACTAAATGGCAGAAGACCTCTGATAGCGGTTTTAACACGCCCTAGTTACTATACCGACACCCTATAAGGGTGAGCGAGCTGGGTATATTCCTAGCATTCCATGCAACTTTTTTCTCTGGTATATTTAGCATTTATATCTTAGAAATGGTGCTATAAGGAGCATTTCACTGGGCAACACAGTGGGTCATACACACCCAGAAATAGATTTTTCCTTTGTCAAAATCCCTTTTATGGTGAATTTTAAAAAAAAAATTTACCTTCCCTCCACATGCGGATTCTCCGCCGCAAATCTCCGAAATGCGTACGTCGCATTCTCGGAATATTTGCTCTGTTTTCATATTAGGCGTTTCATAGAGTTTTATATATAGAAAATGTGTGCAATTTTATGGAGAATACAACAAAAAATAATTGAAGGTTGTATGATTTTCTCATTGTTGAAATATTTGCATATAAAAGGGATTTGGACGAAGGAAAAATCTATTTCTGGGTGATTGGCTCGTGTCGCCCCCTATGAAAAGGATCCTTAATATCATTCTTTCTATGTAAAATTAATCTAAAATTACCAGAGAAAAACAAAATTAAGAAAAATGTCAGTAAAACTGACTCGCTCACTCTAAAAAGAAGTGTCGGTATGGCAATAGGTTGAAAACTGCAATTGTTAGCTAAAAATCTTACAGTATAGCAATATTCAATCATTTATCTTTATTTTGAAACTAATGGAAGTCTAGAAAAATATTTAGATTTATGGTGAATTTTTGAAAAAACATTTTTTTAAATCCGAATGTTACGAATTCATGCATCATTTTGTGAGAATATTTTCTCTGTGTGCGTTTTGATTATTTTACAATGTGTTATATACCAAAATGATTGCAATTTAGTGTACAATACAACGAAAATAAAATTAACTCGTTAGCTTTAACCGTTTTGCTCACAGCGCGATTGAATACAATTAATATATGAAATTTTGTTTTTGCGCTATCATATATTGCATTGCATTATATATGATAATGATATTTTTTTCATGTTTCTGATGGTTGCATACTAAACTTCAAGCAATGACAAAAAAAAGGAGCCAAAATGAACTCTTAATCTTGAAAACTAAGCGCGCTGTGATTATTTGAAAAAAATATTATTTCCACTTCAGCGCTCACTCCGAGCCACCCCTAGGCATATGGGAGACGATTTTTATTATACCTCTTAAGCGTTTAAGGGTTAATTATTCTGAATTTCTTTGTAGAACTTGTTCACTAAGTGGGTTCAATCTTTCAATATTTGGAGAAATGAGCAAAAAGATAAAAAATCTTCTTGCTCTTAGGTCTCTTTTATCAGTACTTTAGAGGTTTCCCTCTCATTATTTAACCAAATCTAAAGACTAAACATAATGTTGTTTAAGAAAACTGGGAAGCAAACTTACAGTAACAGTAATTTCTGCAGAACGGCAAAATTCCCTCTGTATTTGTCTGCTTCACAAAAATACAAACCAGAATCTGGGACTCCAACCCCATATATCGAAAAAACAAATTAAATCTATTTTTCTAACATAGGTTAGGACAAAGTGAAAACTTTGTTCTCTTGGATAGACATAAGACCTTTAACCTTAATGGACGGATAGCTTCTCAGGAGTAGTAATAACAGGTTTTTGGGTGGTGGACGGATTGATCCTGTAGTGAAGCAATATTAAGTGCCATTCGATTGGAAGGAATTGGGGCGGAAAAGAGGAGCTGACTTCAAGGGAGAATGTACTGCGTCTGTCTCACATGACTTCTTTTTGTAAATTTGCTCGTAAATATACCAAAGAGTTGCTGCTGGTTTTTGTTCTTGTTTTTTACAACAGTATGTCAGTTGTAAATGTAATTTTGCAAAGAAAAGTGCAAATAAATATTAGAAAAAACAAATAGATAAAAAAAGTTACTGAATCTTTGTTCCCTCGGTAAGTTAACGTAAATATTTTTCAACAAATATGCTAAGATTTTTTGTTTTTTACTGAATTTTTTACTTCTTATCTGTTTTGATATTAAGTGAGCTGTAACTATAATTTTACAAATTAAAGTATTATTTATTTGAAAAAACAAAAAAAAATTTATAAGTTGGGAAAATTTATGACTCTTGTAAAGTGGTCTCACAAGGGATTGTAAATACTATAGTCATTTTCAACTTCTCATTGAAGGTAAGGGAAAATGTTTTTTTTTTTCACCACGTATATTTGCATATCTTCCTCTGTCGACTGATGTGTTTTTTTTTTACGTAAATTCCCCAACCTCAAAAGTTTCAAACCCCGGCCTGGGGAGGGGATGCATAGTTGATTTTTTTTACTGATCCACTAAGGGTTAAAGAAAATTGGCCATGGTTCCACACAAATTCATGCTTTTATAAATTATGAGAAAAGTTAACAGGTTCTTAGAAACATTTCAATTAAAATTCAAAGCTCATGATTGGTAAGGTATATCCATTTTACATAGACCATTTTATATCATAAAACAAAAAACTAAATATAAATATTGTAATTACATATAAGAAAACTCAGTATACCATAAAGGGAGGTTTTTGACGTAGGAAAAATCTATTTCTGGGTGATTGGCTCGTGTCGCCCTATGAAAGGATCCTTATATCATTCTTTCTAGGTAAAATTAATCTAAAATTACCAGAGAAAAACAAAATTAAGAAATGTCAGTAAAACTGACTCGCTCACTCTTAAAAAGAAGTGTCGGTATGATAATAGGGGCGAGTGTGGAACACTACCACAAGACAATCACCAATTAGAACTTCCAATCAGAATCCCCCCAAGAGAGAGCTGATACCAACGGGCGATGCAGCCGCTACTACTACTACTAGAGGACGCCACGGACAGCAGCGCCCCTAGCGGACATCCTTAATCTAAAAACATCTTGTCCTGCAAGGGGGGGGAAAAAACATAAAGGGGGGTTTTCCATAGGGCGACACGAGCCAATCACCCAGAAATAGATTTTTCCTACGTCAAAATCCCTTTTCTGGGCTCAGCTCGTGTCGGCCTATGAAAGAGTACCAGAGAAACAGACAAGATGGAAAAAAGGAACAATGAAAAGCAATGTAAAATGATGGATATAATATAAGTAAATCAATTTACAGCATACAAACTAAGCACTTAAACTAACTTATACTAAACAGTAAACAAAACAACAGAACGTTAGCAGTCTTAAAGTACTTAAATGGTAATTAAAGTAAATTACAGTGATGCATGTAATATAAACAAAAGGGATTTACTTAACATATTTACAAAATATACAAACTCATTGTGTCCTACCCTAGCATAAAAATAAGGGTAGGTACACTGAAGTCCATCATAAATACAAGTATGCAAAATATATACAAACATTGTGTCCTACCCTAGCATAAAAATAAGGGTAGGTACACTGAAGTACATACAAAAATATCAGTACAATGTGGATGTCCCTAGCAAAAAAAAATAAGGGACAATCCACTATATGATTCAGCGGCTAAGGCTAGATATTCGAGTAGCCTGGCGATAGGGTGAGGCAGTTGGATGATGTAGGTAGAAAGGAGACCTGGATCTATACTACAACTACTATACAGTATCAGGGGAAACAATGTTTCCCGCTGCTACTGCTGAAAACTTTAAAGATTCCAAGGACTTTAGATAATGGCGTTTAAAGACTGTCGGGGATTCCATCCAGTATACTTTTTTAAGATCCTCAAAGTTCATGTGTTGAAAATAATTAATTGAGGTGGCTACTCCCCTGATATCATGTGCTTTTGGGAATGACTCAGGGTTGGCTTGTTTAATGAAGTAAAGGATTTGTTGTCTAATACCTTTTACTGACAAAGTACCACCTTTTTCTCTCATAAAGAGAGCACCTGAGGATCTTGAAGAAGTACGAGATAGAAAGGCTCTAAGAGTTTGATACTGGGCAGAGAGAAGGATCCTGTGGAAGTGGGATAACCTTCCAAGGAGCCCACCTTGCAAGAGGATCCTCATTTTTGGCTAAAAAAGCTACGATCCGGAGCAAGTTAGAACTTCTCCTGATGGAGGAATTCCCACATGACCCGCATCCCTGGATAGAGCCGACAGTTCTGAATTCTAGCTCCTGAGGCTAGGCTTAATAAGAATAATGTCTTCCTCAGGAGCATTATGAATGTACAAGATGAGTTGTCAGTATCTGAAGCTAGTTTGAGGACATCTTTAAGAACCATGAGACTGTAGTAGGCCTTTGAGAAGGTCTAAGGTCTAGCACAGGCTTTAGGGATAGATGTGAAATAAGAATCAGTCAGATCTATCTGAAAACCTACTTGAAAGATTTTCTTCAAAGCCGATTTATGAGTGGTAATAGTGCTAGCTGCTAAACCTTTTTCAAACAAGGATCTGAAAAAGGATATAGCCAGATTAACTGTCATGGTTGTAGTGTTTGATTCTCTCAAGAAAGATGCTAATTTTTTAACAGCTGAGTCATATTGTCTAATGGTTGACTCTCTCTTATCTGATTCTAAGAAGAGAATATTCTGTGGATCAATATCAGCATCTTTATTAGCCGCAAACTTCATGAAGTCCATAAAGTTAGGGTCTGGAGAATTCTTGAGGAAAGCGAACACAGTCCTCATTTGTATGATTGTGATAGCTTGGGATTGGGGATCCGTTGAGGTCGGAGACCCAATTCCAGAAGAAGAGGATACCAGTTGCTCTTGGGCCAATCCGGTGCAATCAGAGCTACTATCCCTTTGAAAGACCTTAGTTTGCTTAGGACTTTCAAGAGAAGATTCACTGGAGGAAAAACATAAATCCACCTACCACTGATTCCAATCCGCCAGCGACAGGGCGTCCGTGGCATAAGCCAGAGGGTCCAGGTTGGGGGCCACATAGCAAGGGAGCTTGTGGTTCGCTTGTGAGGCGAAGAGATCCACTTGGAGACCTGGTACTCTCAGGCTTACCCACTGGAATGCCCCGTCGTCTAGAGACCATTCTGATTCCAGAGGAAACTGACCGGGACAGGGCGTCCTGCTATCACTTTCTTACTCCTGCCAGGTGAGTGCAGACAGATGCCATTTGTGTTTGTTTGCTAATGCAAAGATGGCTATCATGACATGATTCACATGCTTGGATTTGGACCCTCCTCTGTTGATGCAATGAACTACCACTGCACTGTCCAATACTAGCCTTAGATGAGACTTCTTCGGGGGAAGCAGTCTCTTCAGAGTAAGAAATACTGCCATTGCTCCAACAACGTTTATGTGGAGCTGGCGAAATTGAACTGACCAAGTCCCCTGAAACCTGTTTGAACTGAGTAGTCCCCCACCCGGACAGGGAGTGCGTCCGTGTGAATGGTTAACACTGGAAGGGGATATTGAAGGGGTAACTTTCTTGGCTAAGTTCTTTACTTTTGACCAAGGCCGTAGTTGATTGCGGAGGATCTGTGGGATTACTGACAACTTGTCTCGATATTTGGAGTTTGCTCTTGATCGCCAAATTCGATTATATCTTTCAGCCTTGCCTTCAGGAGGATATCTGTTACCGAAGCAAACTGAAGGGACCCTAGGATTCTCTCCTGGTTTCTCCTTGACGTTTGTTTGCATTTGAGAAATTGCCTGACAGATTTTGCTATTTCCTTCCGTTTGGCCACTGGAATTGACAGATTGTGGGAAGACAAATCCCATTGGATTCCTAGCCACTGAAAACGAGATTCCGGAGTAAGTCTGGATTTCGTTTTGTTTATCTGGAACCCCAGATGTTTCCCAGAAAGTGAACTACCTTTTTGGTGGCTTTGAGACATTCCTCGACTGTTGGTGCCCAGATCAACCAATCGTCGAGGTATGCTGCTACCATGATTCCCTGAGCTCTCAATTGTTGTACAACCACTTCTGCTATTTTTGTGAATACCCTGGGGGCTACGTTCAGACCGAAGGGCATCACTTTGAATGAGAATGTTTGATTTCCTAGCCTGAATCCTAGGAATGGGCGGAAGTGCCTGGCTATAGGGATATGATAGTATGCGTCTGTAAGATCGATGGAGCATGTGACGGCTCCACGCGGAAGTAAGGTCCTTACTTCG
Source organism: Macrobrachium nipponense (assembly GCF_015104395.2). Taxonomy (NCBI): domain Eukaryota; kingdom Metazoa; phylum Arthropoda; class Malacostraca; order Decapoda; family Palaemonidae; genus Macrobrachium; species Macrobrachium nipponense. The sequence continues at coordinate 29,231,047 of NC_061095.1, read as the reverse complement.
AGAGGGTAAGCATCTTGAACTTGTCGCAACGAATGAAAGAGTTTTAGCTTTGACAAGTCTAAGATTACCCTTCTTTTTGTTGAGCCTTTCTTTGGCACGCTGAATAAGCGACCTTGAAATTTTAGATGCTTGACTCTCGCAATAGCTCCTTTCTGAAGGATTCTTCCGCGTAATCTGTCAATTCCTCTGATGGTATCTGATGGAATGATTTGATTGGAGGGGGATCTTTGATCCAGCACCAACCCAATCCTTTGGACACTATGCTCTGTGCCCAATTGCTGAACCCCCACCTGTGGCGGAAGAGGAAACAGCCTCCCTCCTACCTGGGGAGCCTCATTGTTGATGGGCGGGTTGTACCACCACGCCTCCTCTGAACTGCCTGCTCCTTGTTGCCCTTCCTGCGCCACGCTGACGAAAGTAACCTCTCGCCCTACCTCTCGGCTGTTTGTAGCCTTGAGCCTCATATGTAGGGTTGAAGGCCGGCGAGATTGCGTAGGAGGTGGATGGCTGTGATTGAGGGGGACAACGGAGGATGGGCTGGTTCTGTTTCGAACTAGCAGGTTGTCCTTGTTGGGTAACCGGGACCGCCTGCACAAATTGCTGCTGTTGCTGGTGTTTTTGATACGGCTGGAACCTCCTTACAAGATCTTTGGTTTCTTACCAGCAGTGGGAACGGAATCTTGTTTTCCTCTTCGAGAAATACCCCACCTAGCTCTAAGGCTCTGGTTGAGCCTAGCAGCTTCGTGGTGTACTTCGTTGACAGCGGACTCTGGGAAGAGATCCGCTCCCCACATGCTAGAGGCCAAGAGTCTATTCAGCTCGTGCCTAATAGTACACTCCTGTAGAACATGCTTTCGACAATTCCTCCTAGCCTGGAAGAAGTCGAAAGCGTCTGTTAGTACCGTCTGGAACTGAGATTTTGCCAAAATCTTGAACAGCGGTTCCGTAGCGTAAGAGAGGGCAGCCATTTCCGTAATTATAAGGGAATTGAGGGACCTGCCAAACCTGGTTCGCGCATCAAACTCTGCCTGGATTAGGGAATCCGGCAGCCTTGGTAGCTTCTCACCGAACTGGTCCATGGCGCAGTCCGGTTTGAGCTTACCAAGCGTAAACGTAGCTGGCAAGTTCTCCCACAATTCTCCGAAAGCCGGGAAGAGCGGAGAAGTAGACTTCGCCTCCCTCAACTGTGGGATGGGCTCATCCTTGAGGACTGCCTGCAGGGACTTCTCCACTAATTTCGTGGCGAACGGAAGAGAAACCTCCTCTTCCGTCGCGAAAATAGTAAAGGGGCTCTTGTAGGCCTGGAGTTTAGTGTTCGTACACTCCCAGTCCTCAAGGCAGTGAACCCATTCCCGCTGAGCATGATCTCTACTATATAGGACAGACTCCCTAGAGATCTTGTCTTCCCTAGTTAGAGCCGTTACGTCAGCCTAGCGTAAACCGATGAAAGGCTGTAAGACCCGGATGGATAAAAACTCAAAGTCCTCAATCCTTCGAGTTCCACACTCCGGGATAGAGATCATCCCATCCTTGAAAGGAGCGTAGGCAGCTACTCTCATGGGTTCTCCCATGGAGAAAGCTGGCAGAGAATCGTATGGTGGGAGTTGTAGAATGCCAGTGCTTGGCGCTGGAGAGACTGAAGAGGAACCTGAGATAGCCCCGCTACCGGTCCTCATTCTCTCTAACCCTGTTAGAGAGGTCTTGAATCGACTGGCCTGATTGAGACAGAGTGCTCGACAACTGTTGGCGAACCATCTGCTCGAATCGTTGTCCCCAGGGCGGAGACTTGAGAGACCAACCGAGCTCGCCCACCTGTTGCATCACCACTGCTGAGAAAGCAGAGGGATCAAAGGTGCTAGGCCCCGCTCCTCCTACCGGCGTAGCCGGAGTGGAAGCGGTGGAGGCGGGAGAAGGCACTGGCTGGCGGCGGGGTGAAGCGCGGGCCTTCTCCTTTAGAAGCCTTGCTTCTATGACTCTTTGGAGTGAGGAAGAGCTTGGCTTCGCTTTCACCGCATCGGCGTAGGAAGTCGAAGACTTCCTAGCCGAAGAAGACGAAGACGACTTCCTCGAAGTTGTCTTGGCCAGAGTCTTCGGTTCTCTCTGTCCCTTCACCTTTGGGGGTACAGAGAGCGGGAGAGCGGGTAGGGATCTCAGATCCCACAAAGCCTTGGAAAGAAGCACTCGAGGAAGGGACAGGAGAAGATCCAGGAACACCCAAGGAAAGACCTTGGGCGCGCCCGACACACCTACCTCGACCATCAAATCCTCCACCCCTACCGCCATGGGTTCGATGTTAAGGTCCAGGCAGCGACGTCCGGGACCGACTCCTGGGAGGCTACGACCCCAAAGGATTGCTGGAGGTCTTGCTGGATGGAGGCTATCAGAGGGGCCGCGGACAAGGGATCAACGTAACCAGTCGACTTGCCCGCAGGGAAGATCTGGACGGCCAGCTTCTTATCAAGAATGTAAGGCTGGCCTTTCGCGGCGTTCTTCCCGAAGCCGCCCACCCACGCTTTCAGGGTGGCGAGGGCAGACTTCCCTCACACCAGTAGCCTGAAAGAAAGGCGAGATTTATTAGCTTCTAGTGGCGGAACGGGGTTTAACAAACTTATGACTAAGAGTTGTTAATAAAATGATAAGGAAGCCTATAACGGACTTACCCCATCTCCCAGCTGACCGACCAGGTCGTAGCAGATGGCGCAGGCTTCTGGGTGCCAGACGATCATCTCATTGTATGACGTGGCACAGGGGGCGTGAGACCTGCACTCATCGTGGCCGCAGGGGTCGTACAACGTCGCGTTGCACGCTGGGACCTGACAGTTGGTAGCCTGTAAGTGGAAAGATACATGAGTACCAGGTAAACACTTACAGTCTAACAGATGCTCCGCTGGTGCCGGAGCGATAAAGTTAGATTAAACCAGAGCCCCGCCAAAATACGTGTGGTAACCAGGTTGGTTGTGTGCCCTAGGCTATGGCTCCGCTGATGGCGGGGACACAAAAAGAAACCAACCAGGAGTGGTGGTAATTGGAAACCACGACGGAAAATGGCGGGGATGGTAGATATTAATAATAATATTACACAATTCATTGTAAAATTAGGGTATATCCTTAAATTAATAATAATAATACAAACCTCTCTCCGCCCGTCTACTAGAAGAGTGCGCGGGTAAGAAGCAAGCTCCCTTCCGGTAGCGGGGGAGAGATATAAGGATATAGTAGGCAAGCAACCGACCACTAGTAGTGCCCACCCCGCCCGCTAGCGGAGCCAGTAACCTATAACCAAAGGTGCCCCGGCTGCGACGGAAGGCTCCTTTCGTATAGCGAGGAGGTGGCTGAGCAACTGGGGTTAGGGGGGGAGGAAGGTCTCGGCGTAACACGGCGGGAGCGAGAGAGGGGGGAGGGGGAGGGATGGCCTACTCCTCCCCGCCTCGCCGGCTACCCGCATGGTGGAGACCCGGGTACCTCATGATGTGGTCGCCCTATACCCCCCGCTGGGAGGAACCCCTGGCCACCTCAGAGTAGGTAAGTGAGAGAAGGCGACTGAGGTTGTCATGACAACCAAGGGGTCCCCCAGCTCCTCCCTATACCAGAAAGGGAGGGCAGGGGCAGGGTAAGGTGCGATGGAACACGTGACCGCAAGTGGCCTAGGCCGCGAGCAACACAACCGTGAGAGGGCCACGTGAACCAAGCTGTACCAATACAAGGAACAAGCACCTAGGCTAGCCTAACACCCTAAATAAATATAAATATATACATCGAAAAGATGGAAAAGACACTTTTAGCAAAAGAGAAAGAAGCCCAGGAGGAGGCAGACTGTTCCAAGAAACAGAAGCCTACTCGGAGCCAGCGATAGCCGATGAAGAGCAAGAGCCGGGATGCTGGGCCGGAATAATAATAATAGCCCTAAATACAAACTAAGAGATATGGTAGGAGGGCTAAACTAGCTAAAACTCGATGTAAAAACAATGAACGTAATATAGTAAGCCCATAAGTATAAGAAGTCCCAGTATGGAGGACCGGGAATTCTTACGAGGCAGCATGGCGCCGCCACGAGACAACCTGGGAACTGTATATGACCTATTTAAGAGGAAAATACTGGTACCCGGAAGATAAAATGTGGTAAAATATTACTTATGAGTTACTTAACTTAGCCGTGGCAATAGCAGAGCGTTCCATGGTAGATTATTGAGATAAATCCCAAAATAGCACAGCACAAGGAAAAATTGCGTCTTGACGCTAGCGCTAAAAATTAAGGATGTCGCTAGGGGCGCTGCTGTCCGTGCGTCCTCTAGTAGTAGTAGTAGCGGCTGCATCGCCCGTTGGTATCAGCTCTCTCTTGGGGGGATTCTGAGATTGGAAGTTCTAATTGGTGATTGTCTCGTGGTAGTGTTCCACACTCGCCCCTATTATCATACCGACACTTCTTTTTAAGTTTTTAGTGAGCGAGTCAGTTTTACTGACATTTTCTTAATTTTGTTTTTCTCTGGTAATTTTAGATTAATTTTTACTAGAAAGAATGATATTAAGGATCCTTTCATGGCCGACAACGAGCTGAGCCCAGAAATATTCTTTTTTTAACTGGTTAGCAAAGAGTTATTAATAGGTTTCAGTAAAATTCTTAACTAGTTTATTACTTTAACTATCGCCTTTGAGGAAAATAATTAAAACACACATCATTGCTGTCCTGTGGCTTGAGTGAGCCTAAATCAATTAGCATGTAATGTCTTGTAAATAAAAATAAACAAGTTTTTCCAAGATGGCTCTAGCACTTCCATAACTTCTATCAAAGCAACCACTCATTAAAGCTTCTATCAAAACTTCAGCAAAAGAGATTGTACTTTCCACAAGTTGTAATGTTTCTTTGCATATTTTCCTCACTTATGTAAGTGGAAATGCGTATTGTATGAAAGAAAGATACAGTGGCTTCCCGTTTTTTGTATTTCACATTTTTGCAGTATTTTTCAAGGGACTTTTGTGGAACACATTACACACTTTTCAACGAGGAAAATTTCACTAATTTGCAGATTTTTATATGGACCATATCTCTAAAGTTATTACTGATTGCTTTTGTTTTATAGAGCAACTCTATTTATGCACTAATTAAAGTGTTTTTCATATTGTGTTTGTGACTCAATGCTGATTTTTATGATAAAAATAATTTACAGCGTACTTGTAAGGTAATTATGTATCAATTAAGCTCATTCCAAGTTGGGTCCCATACTGAGCATAATAAGTGTATGATCTCTCTCTCTCTCTCTCTCTCTCTCTCTCTCTCAAGGTAATGTAAGGTGTACTAAAATGATATTGCTGTAAAGATTTTTGATGATAAAACATATTGTACAATAGTTAAAATAACCTCACTGATTATTTTAAGTTTATTTTCTGGTAAAAGCAGACTGAAAAATACAATAAAAATAATTAGCAATTTAAATATTGTACTAAATTCTTTATCATAAAAAACTTGACAGTAATATAATTTCAAGTGTATCTTACTTACCCTTAGAGAGAGAGAGAGAGAGAGAGGAGGAGAGAGAGAGCGAGGAGAGAGAGAGAGAGAGAGAGAGAGAGAGAGAGTTACAAGGATTAGGATGTCTCAAAGACTTGTCAGTCCATCCGAGGAGACATCGTGTGCTCACTTATCACTATGAGTAGGTTTACTGTGCATTCACAGTCCTAATGATTTTGTCTAGCTTTCTTTCAAACTCTTCTACACTGCTGCTGTTTTACAAAACTTCTTGTGCAGTTTATTCCATGTGTCACATACGTTGTATGTAAAGAAGTACCCGTGTTGTATCTCTTCAGTTCTAGTTTCCATCCACTATTTCTTGTATGGTTTTTGTTTAATGTAAATAGGTTACTGTCTACTATTTTTATGCCTTCCAGTATTTTAAATGTTTCTATTAGTCGTTCTCGCAAACTGTCGTGTTTCTAAGCCATACATGTTCAGGCTCTCTAGTTGTCTTCGGTAACCTATTTGCCTCATGGATGGAATAAACTTTGTGACTTTTGCTTGTATTCCTTTCTAATCTATTTATGTCTTTTCTTGGTGTTGGTGACCAAAACTATACTGCATATTCAATATGGGGTCGAACTATGATGTGTAGAGCTGCAGCACAGTTTCCTTGTTTCGTATTTGAACTGCTTCTTTATGTATCCCATAGTTCTGTGCCTTCTTTCTGCTTTTATGCACAGTTTTGTGGATTTTAAGTCCTTGGTAATAATGACTCCAAGGTCCTCCTCTTGTTCTACACTATTTATGTCATTCCCAAGCAGCATGTAGCTGGCATGAGAGTTGTTTGTTCCTATTTGTAACACTTTACACTTATCTATGTTAAAAGGCATTTTCCATTACTTTTACCCCTCTCCTATTATCATTAGATCATTTTTTAAACTTTCCACGGCATCTGGGTCTACTGCATTTACACCTAGTTTGGTTGCCATCTGCAAATTGGCTATCCTCCATAGTTAAGCCTGCATCAATGTCATTAATGTAAATCAAAAACAAGAGAGGGCCAAAGACAGAACCCTGGGGAACTCAGCTTGTTACATCTACCTACTCTGATTCCTCACCATTTATTACGACTCTGTTTTCTATAAGTTAGCCAGTCTTCGACCCAGTCTGCCGATTCCTACAATTCCTAAAGCTCTAACTTTTGTCATCAGTTTCTTGTGTGGGACTGTGTCAAAGGCCTTTTGGAAATCTAAGAATATTATATCTACTGCTCTGCTACTGTCGTAAATACCAAGCAGGTTATAAAAAAACTCAAAGAGGTTTGATAGGCAGGATCTTTTTTGTCTGAAACCGTGTTGGCTGTTTAACAACAAATTATTTCAATCTATGTGATCCACAATTTGATGCAATTATGGACTCAAAAATCTTGCAAACAACCGATGTTACGCAGATTGGTCTATAATTTTCCAGCTCTTCTCTCGGACTTTTTTTGTAAACTGGGGGTACATTTCCAAGTTCCATCCTTTTGGTGCCTTTGTTTGTTCAGCACTTTTCCTGTAGAGTTTATAAAGGTGAAGGAACTATCTCCTCTTTTAGCTCTTTAATTTCTCTTGGATGAATCTCATCGGACCAGGAGATTTGAACTTTTTCGAATTTGTCTAGTTTGTTTTTATATCCTCTTCTTTAAATATTATTTTGTCTAATGGTTCTAACCCTTCATATTTAACAGCAGGTTCAGATATTGAGGTAGTATCTTCAGTTGTGAATACACTAGTAAAAACACTTATTTAATAACTCTGCTTTTTCCAAGTCTGAGATCACCAGGTTACCTCTATTGTCCCTTAGGGGAACTATAATATTTTTTATTGGGTTGGTTTTCTACTATTAACATGCAAAAGAATTCGCTTGTGTTTTCTCTACAAACTGATGCAACTCTCTTATCCTCTTTTATCTTTGCATTTCTTACTAATTTTGTCCATCCAACTCTACAGAGTTCTTTATGCCAGCTTGCTTCTATTGGTGTTGGGTGTGGGTTCACTGATTTGTGCAATCTGTCTCTTTCTCTTATCTTATTTTTAATTTCTCTGGTGAACCACTTTGGCTGAGGGTTGCCATTTGTTAGTATTTGCCTTAATGGTATACATCTAGAGCACTTTTCTGTGTATTCCTCATGAAAGGCTTCCCAGTGCTTATCTATGACTGTGTTCTCGTCATACTCTAGATTTTTAACGTACTCCTTTAGGTTTTTTAGGTCTTGTCGATGCCAGCCTACTCATTAATATCTTCTTCTCTTTTTTATGTTGAACATTAATTTGAAATGAGATAATTCTATGGTCACTTTTGCCTAGATTTACACTTACTGAAAGGTCAGATACTAGATTATCTTCTGTTGATAGGACGATGTCTAGTATGTTGTTCCCTCTAGTGGGTTTGAAAACCCATTGGTGAAAGAATTCATTTTTTACAAGATCTAAAAGTATCTTTCCTTGGACTGCTGCATTCAAATCTCCTATTATTATGCAGAGTTTCTTGTTTATCTCTTGTCCTAGCAGTGCATACAGCTCCTCATTGGACATTTGTGATTGGTAGGGAGGTCTATACACCAGTATTAAGAGTTATCTTCCTCCCTAGGCTGTTTAAGTTAATGCCAATTACTTCTTGCATGGTTGTAATTTTACACCCTTATTGAACTGAGGTGGTCCCTAACATATAACAAAATGCCTCCACCTTTTTTATTGAGTCTATCTTTTTTTAACAACTTATATCCAGCTATATGGTATGTACTCTCCTACAAAGTCTCTTGCTGCCTCTTGTATCCATGTTTCTGTGATACCTATTATGTCTAATCCCTCACTTGCAACCAATGCTTTGAAGAGATCTACTTTGTTCCAATTTGACTGTGCATTACACTGCGCCACTCTGAAGGACTTTTATCTTCTCTTTTGTCTCGTGGCTTTATTAAGTTTCCCTTACTATCCAGTTGCTGGCAGAGCTAATACTAACCATTCTTCTGGGAGCTTTCCAATTTCTTACCTTGAAAGTTCATTCATTGAGGTGTTTCATGAGGTTTTTGTTGAGAAGGTTTCCTATTAGTTTTGCTCCTTGCAAATTCAAGTAAGTTCCATCTTTTTTATATCGTTTTTTATTCCCTATAAAGCTGTCCCAAAAGTTTACAAACCTAACACCATTTTCTTGGCATATTAGTTCCAGTCTGTCATTGATTCCAATTGCCTTACTAAAGGAGAATGGATTACATTGGTTCTGGGCAAAAGTCCTATAAGAATGCCGTTATCAGTTTTCTCTCGGATGTTCTCTACAATTTTAGTCAGGTAGGCTACAAGACCTGTCTGAAACAGTTCCTCCATCTTTTAGAAACAAGTAATTTCCTCCTCCCTGTATTATGACTGCACTTTTTCTATTATTTAGCTTGCTTTTTTTTCACTGCCTCAGCTATGTTCTTTGCTCCTGCACCTGGGTAAGAATTAACTTTTCTCTTACTTCTGTTTTAGGCCACAAAATTTAAGCCCTGCTCTTTTACTAACGAGTCTCCAATTAAGATTGCTTCCTTTTCTGCAAATCTATTTGTTGTGTTGATTCATTTTGGGGACAATTGTGTTTTCTGGCTGCTATTCTACCAACAGCTCTCTTGAATTCATCATTTTTATTATTGTAAGCTTCTTTCTTTGTACCTAGTCTAGTGCTTGTTTCTGTTTCATTTCTGGTTCTGATCTAAACAATTGTTTTCTAATCTCCACAATACTCACTCCGTTTTCTACTATGTCATTGTTCAATTCCTGTTTTTCTTTCTTAAGGTTTGTAACTTCTCTTCATAGGTCTCCAATTTCCTTTTCCATCCTGTCTTCTCTTCTCTTCTCTTGCCTTCGAGTTGTCCTTGTCAATTCCTTTAGTTCCTTTGCTAATTCTTCTACTTCCCTCCTCACTTTAGCTATCTCCTGTTCTTGTTGACAGGAAGACAGACACTGAGACTACCTAGCTTTGATGTGCATGCCTCATTGTAGTCTACGCACCACTTGTTAACACTGCATTTTGCACATATGTGCTTTAACTTTTCTTGCGTCATCTTTGTTTGTGTCTTGGTTTCAATATTTCTGCCTGTGCTTTTAATTCAGTATTCTTTCTATTGTGACCAGTTGAAAAGGAAAAAGGGGGGGGGGGGGGGGGGGGGGGGGGGGTTGAGTACTCCCACAGTTGCCGCATCCGCTTATCCATGGACAGTTTTCATCCCAACCTGAGCAACACAATTAGCCTAAGGAAATTATTTTTTTGCCAGGAGTGAACAGCAGCATCCCTTAAATTACTAAACTTCCAGCAGCCATGAACAGCCAGACTCTTATGACCTGAATGCTTCTCCTCCAACCATGAAAATTCCCAAGGAATTTTCATGAACTTACATACCTGTAGATATGACAACTCTGCCTTTTCTACCTGGCCCCAGCAGAGCTATCTTAGAAAAGTAAACACACTATAATATATCCTCCTCCCTACTGATACTTACCTGCAGAAGCCCAAGAATATCCTAAAAGACGAGACTAAATTCAAAGAAATTAAAAGGAACCCAACTGATGACATCAGAGAGACCCGAAACAAGTCATTTATGATATTAATGAAGCTGCAGGAAATTGCAGATTTGGAGATGTAAAAGGAAACAATGAGCCAGGGTACATTTGTAATAACATAAGACCCATAAAAATGGGAACCACAACCATCCTTCATCTCACACATACCCAGTTCTACCTACTACCAGCAAAATGGCTCAGTCCACTACTGACCCCTTACATCCCAGAAAAGTAGCTGACTAGTATCTATAGCTACCTGCACTAAAATAGCATTCATATCACTGTTAAATTAAAATAGTACAGTACGTACTACTAAAGATGATGGGATGAGCTTTGATCAGACCAGATCTCTACCATAAGCAGTTACCCTTTAAATGTGCTGTTCAAATTTTTGAATGATAAGAAAACAAAGTATCTAACCTTAATTATGTTACTGGCACCCTTTTGGATTTCTTTTCCATTCTTGTACCATGTATAAACAGGCTCTGGCTCAGCTAACACTTCATATCTCAAGAAAAGCTGAAAAAAATAGAAAAAAGGCAATACATTACATCCCTCACGATCAAAGACAAAGGGCAATCTTTAAATTTCAAGTGAAAATGGAGAAAAATATAGATCAAGTATTTCACAATATGTATCTAGTATTAAAAAATACACAAATATATATATATATATATATATATATATATATATATATATATATATATATATATATATATATATATATAATATATATTATATATATACTATATATATACACACACACACACACACACAATTTATACTGTATTTCTGATAAGTATATGTCTTTTTATATAAATTTCTATGCTTCATAGATACAACCCTACCATATTCTAATGAATCCTTATCATCTGATGCAATGAAAAAGAATACACCTGCTTACTGAAAGTGAATACAGAAATATAATTCTGAATGGTAAATAGTATTACAAACACGGTTAATATTCATAAAGCCTAGAAGGTGCAGGGTATTTAAGCATGGTCTTGCAATATTTTAGCAACATTTAACTGCAATCTTTCATACAACCGGATCTCATCTTATATGTATTCTGATATGAAAGACATGAATTTTATTTCATTACCACCATCCAACTGCTGAGGCTGTTGCCATTCTTATGCTGGCTATGTTAATTAAATATCCTAATAAGATGCTGATGTAGTGGCAGACAATGTGCAAAAATTACACACCAAAAGGGTTAGATAATAAGCCCTGAAACTCAAACGATGCATTAGATATAAATGGCTTGCTACAGCTAAAATAGTTAAATAGTGGTTCACCAGAGAGCAGGAGATTTGACAATTCAGTATGGTGGTTGTTGTCTGCAGCAACAATGTTCGCTAGATTCTACAGGAAGGAATGTTGTTCTTAGCAAGAAATCCCCAGGTGAGCAAGCAAACTGTGTCCCCATAGAAGAACCTGACCCTCTTGTCAATTGCGTGGAGCTCACCAACCCTCTGAGTAGTTGCTAGGGCCAAGAAAAAAATTGTCTTCTGGGTAAGATTTCTCAAAGACGACGGAAAAAGGGTTCAAACCATGAACCCAAGATCCATTTTAGGAGCATGTAGTACTGTGGCGGGATCACAAGCTAGAAAAAAAGCAGGCAAAACCCTCCCCACATTAACCTAATCACTCCAGCTGCCCAACCCACCCCAGTCACACTTTCTTCTTTACACAACAAAATACACGCAGAACAATTGACCTATAGCTACGCAAAACAAAAAAAAACAAAAAAACACAAAACACAAAAAACAAAAAACTCTCAAAACACATGTACTTACCAATCAATCCAGTTACTCCGGGCTATCCGCTGGTTAGGGTCACTGGGACACCAACAACACCAACACCAACAACAACAACCAAGAACCATGACACCACAACCCAACACAACAACACCAAGGGCTACAACCCAACAACAACAACAACCAAGGACAACAACAAAACAACAACAGTCAGGGAACACAACAACTCAACAACACAGCAACCAACCAAGGAACATAACCACAACCTAACACACAACAACCAACCAAGGAACACAACCTCACATATAACAACAACAAAACACAACAAAAGTCCACTGCACAAACACCACAAAAAATCACAACAGCACAGGCACAACAACTCTAAGCAAAAAACACTAACTTAACAACACCACATGACAACAAAAATGACAATTTGTCCAAAATTGCATTTTTCCTAACTATACAAACCTGAGGTCCTTTTACAATAGGATGGTTACTAGCGGCAGCTGGATAGGTCGTAAGCTTTCGAACAAGGGGTTCGGTAGTTAACTGCTTGTCCGACAGGCGCGCATGCGCGACTGGGAGGTAAACACTCACTTTTGCGTTTAGGCCCAAGCAAAAACTGCAGAGTGAGGGGTGCATGAAGGTGGGGCTATGTGTAAAGGACCTCAGGTTTGTATAGTTTAGGAAAATGCAATTTTGGACAAATTGTCATTTGTTCCGACACGGCATACAAACCTTCGGTCCTTTTACAATAGGAAGACTCACTTCTTGGTGGGAGGAATCTGAGTCTTTTGTGAACAGACTGGTGTTCACCCAACCTTGGAATGCCTCCCTGGTCGTAAGAGCAAGGGAGGGATCCAAGCCTCTGTCTGATTGATCGGGGTGTGCACCGCAGGATCACTGGTCAGACCTCTGGACCGAGTACTAAGAGAGAGGCAAGCGTGTCTTCGTACTTTACCGCAATGTAAGAACTTGTTCCTGTACAGGAGCAAATATAAAGTTATGGGTTTGTCTCTTGTTGGCATCCACTTCCCCCCTTGTAGGAGGAAGTGGTGGATATTCTGCTCCTATCCCTAATGAAAGGGATAGGATGGGGCTCTGTCATATAGCTCACCTGCATCTCGTCCTCATCCAGCATAGTGACGACCGTGACCCTCTGCCCACAGGTAGAGGAGAAGGAAAAGATGGGAAGAGAAGCCAGTCACTCACTCATTCTCATATCCATTCGCACAGCCACACCAGGACTCGATGCTGTTCAGCCTGCGAGGGTCTGGGTTAGCTACACAACTTGTTGAGCAGCCACCACGGGTCCCAGGAAAAGGTATCCAAGGATGTGGGCAATATCCCGAAGTAAGGTTAGAAGGAAGGGGAAGTAGTCTGGTTGGCCCAGACACCTGCCTTCAGGACCTGCGCCACGGAGAAGTTCTTACGGAACGCCATTGACGGGCCAATACTTCTGACTTCGTGGGCTCTCGGACGGGGCGTACGGATGTCGTCACTACCATCAGCCTCATACGCCCTCCTGATCACCTCACGCAGCCAGAAAGAAAGAGTGTTCTTGGATACCTCTTTCTTGGTTACCCCGGTGCTAACGAAGAGGCGTCGACACTCAGGCCTGAGGTGCCGAGTTCTCTTCAGATAGCGCCGTAGCGCCCTCACAGGACAAAGCAGCATCTCATCCGCATCATTATTGGTGAAGTCCTTTAGGGAAGGGATTGTGAAAGACTCGAACCTGTCGTCAGGGATCCACGGTTTCTGAGTCTTCGCAACGAAGTTCGGGACGAAATCGAGCGTCACAGATCCCCATCCCCTGGAGTGTCGTACATCGAAGGAAAGACCATGAAGTTCCCCTACTCTCTTCGCCGATGCCAGGGCCAGCAAGAAGAGGGTCTTGAGGGTCAGATCCCTGTCCTGACGACTCTCGAGTGGCTCGAAGGGTCTTTGAGTCAAACTCCTAAGGATGAGAGTCACGCCCACTCAGGGGGCCTAGTTCCCTGGGTGGGTGCAAGACCTTTCGAAGCTCCTCATAAAGCAAGGAGATCTCGAACGAGTTCGAGATATCCAATCCCCTCAGTTTCAGGACTAGTGCCAGGGCGGCTCTATATCCTTTGACTGTGGGGACTGAGAGGAGCTTCTCTCGGCGAAGAAATACGAGGAAATCCGTTACCTGCTGAAGAGTGGCTCTGAGAGGAGATATACCCCGTCTACGAGCACCACCACAAAAGACGGCCCACTTCCCCTGGTACACAGCTGCAGAGGACTGACGGACGTTTCCACCAGCCATACTCTGTTGCTGCGCTACGAGAAAAGCCTCTCGTCGTTCGCAGAGATGGTGGATAACAGCCAGCCGTGAAGTCGTAGGGACTGGACTGTTTGGTGGTACCGCTCTACGTGTGGCTGGACGAGAAGGTTGTGCCAAGGGGGAATCTCTCTCGGTTCTCTGCGGAAGAAGAGCCAGCAGGTCCGGATACCAAATGGCCTGGGCCATTTGGGAGCCACCAGGATCATCCTGAGATTCGGGGTGACCAGTGCTCGACTGATCACCTTGCGAATCAGGCTGAACGGGGGAAAGGCATACGCGAAGAGGTTGTCCCACGGATGTTGAAGAGCGTCCTCTGCAGCTGCCCATGGGTCCGGCACGGCTGAAAAGAAAACCTGAAGTTTCCTGTTGTGCCGGGTGGCGAACAGATCCACGACTGGTCGCCCCCACAGGTCGAAGAGCCTTTCGCCACGTCCTGGTGTAGAGACCATTCGGTCCCTATCACCTGATCCCGACGGCTGAGCTTGTCTGCTACTACATTCCCCTTCCCTGGAATGTAGCGTGCTGACAGCTCTATTGAGTGAGCCTCGGCCCACTCGTGCACTTGCCGAGTCAACTGGTACAACGGGAGAGACACTAGGCCCCCCTGTTTGTTGACGTAAGCCACCACCGTGGTGTTGTCGCACATCAACACCACTGAGTGTCCCATCAAGCGGTCCTGGAACTCTTGGAGCGCGAGAAACGCTGCCTTGAGCTCCAGTACATTGATGTGAAGGTGCTTGTCGCGATCGTCCCACACGCCTGAAGTCAGCAACTCCTCCAGGTGTGCGCCCCACCCCTCGGTCGATGCGTCTGAGAACAGCTGCATCTCCGGGAGAGAGAGAGAGAGAGAGAGAGAGAGAGAGAGAGAGAGAGAGAGAGAGAGAGAGAGAGAGAGAGAGTGCGTAGAGGCACTCCCTTTAAGAGGTTCCTGTCGTCCAGCCACCAGGCTAGGTCCTGCCTCACCTCCGGTGTCAGGGACACTGGGAAGTTTGGGGGATCCGTTGCCTGTGACCAACTCTCCTTTAGTCTCCACTGAAGAGACCGCAGGTGAAGACGCCCATGAGGGACTAACTTCTCGAGTGACGACAGGTGTCCGATCACGACTTGCCACTGCTGAGCTGCCTGTTCCTGCTGAGACAGGAAATGGTTGGCAGCTTCCCTGAATCTGCTGATCCGCGAGTCTGCGGGGAAGACTCGCCCTGCTACCGTGTCGATCAGCATACCCAGGTACTTCATCCTCTGCTTGGGTTCGAGATCGGACTTCTCGAAGTTCACCACGATCCCTAGATCGCGACAGAACTCGAGTAGTCGATCCTTGTCCTGCAGCAACTGCGAGCGGGAGCTCGCCAGGACTAACCAATCGTCTAGATACCTCATCAGACGTATCCCGTACGAATGGGCCCAAGCAGACACCAGAGTGAACACTCGCGTGAACACCTGTGGGGCAGTTGAGAGACCGAAGCAAAGTGCCCTGAATTGGTACACCGTCCCGTCAAGGATGAAGCGGAGGTACTTTCTGGAGGATTGATGGATGGGTATTTGGAAATACGCATCCTTCAGATCCACTGAAAGCATGAAATCATTCTCCCTGATGGAGTCGAGCACGGAGCGTGCCGTCTCCATCGTGAACCGGGTCTGGCGAACGAACCGATTCAGGGGAGAGAGATCTATCACCGGGTGCCAGCCCCCCGTAGACTTTTCCACCAGGAAAAGACGACTGTAGAAGCCCGGTGACTGATCCGTGACGATCTCTACAGCTCGTTTGCTCAGCATGGTCTGGATCTCCTGTCTTAGTGCTACGTCCTTCGAAGAGCCTGGAACGTACGTTTGCTGTTGGACCGGGTTGGAGGTGAGGGGTGGCCGAGATTCGAAGGGTAATAGATATCCCTCCCGAAGGACACTCTACTATCAGGTCTCTCGCGTAGTGCTGCCAAGTTGCCCAATGGCTGGCCAGGCACCCCCCACTTCCGGCAGCAGGTGAGGGGGAACGCCGTCCCTAGCGTTTCCCCCCTTTCTTCGACTTCTTCCCTGACCCTCCTAGCGAGAAGGAAGGCTGGGAGCAGGGCTTGGCAGAAGACGAAGAAGACAGAGTCTTTCCACGGGGCTTCGACGAGGCTACCATCTTAGCTGCCGAGGAAGCGCTAGCCGAGCTCTTTGGCTTGGCCGCAGTTCGAGGCTGCCCAGAAGCCTTCGAAACTGCCTGGTGTACCAGACGGTCACTGTCATCAGTGCGCCGTCTGTCCACCGCAGCGTCCACCATCTCTCCTGGGAAGAGAGATGAGGAACTCCATAAAGGTCCATTACGAAGCCCTAATGCCGCCTCACGCCCAGCCGCCCTGGATACTCGTGTAAGGACAGCGTCCCTACGTCGGAGTACCAGGTTGGCCCACGGGTTTACCATCTGGTGGGCTAGGAAGGAGATGGCTCTTCCTCCAGACTGGCAAAGCCTCCTGAAGGCCGAGTCTTCTTTGGGGGAGATTCACCCAGAGTTGGCTGCGACCTTAGACACTGTGAGGGACCACAGGTCTAGCCAGGAGACGGCCTGGAAAGCTGCCATGGCAGTGGATTCCTGACCAAGTGCCTCTTGCTGCGAGAACCATAGGTTCTCTGACAGGAGCTGCTGCAGAGACATCCCCGGTGTTAGCCTGGCTAACTCTGGGTTCACCTGTTTGGGCGGCATCGGGTCTTCAGACGGCACGTAGAATCGCCGCTGTCGCAGTAGAGGAGGCGGAAGTAGCTTGCTCGACCTGCCCAACCTGAGAGAGCCTTCCTGTCCGGAGACAAGAGACTCAACCAGGTTCAAGACGGAGTCGGCGAGCTCTGATCGCGGCAATCCCACCGTCGGTCTGGGTTCCCTCTTCGGGCCCCAGAACGACTCGAGCCGAGACGTGGGCTCGGAAGGTGGGAGTGGCGACCCTTCCCCGAGGTCGTTGTGCTGATGAATCAGCGCAATAACCTCGGCAAAGTTCCTCTGCATCTCTGGAGTCACTGCATCCAGAGGAGTAGGACCGTCCAGTCCCTCGAACAGGAGCATCTCCCGAGACCCTCCCCCTTGAGGGGGGGAACAGCGACAGACCCCTCTCGGTCTCCTCCAGCCACTTGCGCATACGTCCTGGTCGGTCCGAGAACCGTGCCTGGCACGTAGGGCGTCGTGGTGGGATCATGAGGAGCGCACCCCTCATGATCACTCCTCAATACCTCGCTCCTCCCGGTGTAACCCGAGGAGGTTGAAGGTACGGGAGAGGCAGACCTGACGCTCCCCCCTCGCTCGCTGGCAGAACCAGCGGGCTTGGAGGGCTGCAGGCGATCGCCAACCCACGGTGGCGATCGAGCTGCAGGCCTGGTCGAACCGTCTCGCTGTGGAGAACGGCTGGACTGAGCACAGCGGCCCCTATCTCGGGTGTCAGAGGAGCTGGTGCTGGTTGCCGTAGACAAACGGATAGAGGTCCCAGAATACAGTTCCACGTCAGGGTACCGAGCGCCCTCCTCCACACTCGACAGATCGGGTGAGGAGAAGGACCTGGAAACACCCCCCCCGAAGGGGAAGGAGCCAACCGTGGGGGCTGAGCCGGGGGCAGGAAAGAAGACGAAGTATCCGTAACCAAAGGAGTCGCGGGAGAGCTCTCCGACGACTCCTTTGCAGGCCTTCACTTCTTCCTGCCCTCGTACAAGCTCCACTACACCTCCGACCAAGATACACATACATCGCACGGCTCGGCGCGGGTACACTCGCGCCCCCGACACCGAGCGCATAACACATGGGGATCGATCTCAGGGAATGAGCAGAACTTACCGCACTTACGCCCCTCAGTTCCCGGGCACAGTCGCCGGATGATAGGAGGGCGCGGATAATCCATGATCGATCAAATCAATTAAGTTCACTTTAAACCAATTGACAACAAAAAGGGAAATGATTGTACTTACAATATTGCTTGCAAACACAAAGAGAAACACAACCATACAAAGGAAAGCAAACGACGATGAAGCGCAGAACACACGTCCACTCGCTGTGAGGCCGAAAGCAAAAGAGATTGTTTACCTCCCAGTCGCGCGTGCGCGCCTGTCGGACAAGCAGTTAACTACCAAACCCCTTGTTCGAAAGCTTACGACCTATCCAGCTGCCGCTAGTAACCTTCCTATTGTAAAAGGACCGAAGGTTTGTATGCCGTGTCGGAACAAACACAACTCGGCTGACTATCAATGCCTTCAATAGACTCCTCCAACACTACTACCCATCACCAGCTCTCACCAAAGACTGACACCAAAGACTGACTGAAAACTCACTAAAAACACAGAACTCTAATCTCTACCAGCAGACAACCCATCCAGAACTCACCAACAGCCAATACAGTCGTTAACCATCCAACCACCAATTACTCTCTCTCTCTCTCTCACACAAACACACACACACACACACAGACGTTGTCAAATGGAACTCCATAACTCCTCCATAGTACATGTGACTCTCTCTCCTCTCTCCAAGGCTTGGAAGTATCAAACGAAAACTACCTAGTGAGGTCAGAGAGATCCTGGTTTAAAGAGATGTCTAGACAGACCTCTGTGTCAATGACAGAGTTGAGCATTGACTTATGACCAAAAAGTATGAGATATGGTTGAAACCCCTATAAAAATGCTTAAAACTGCATATTTTGTTAGTTAAAACTCAAGAAAAACCCACTAAAAGCATTTATACCTTTTTCTTAATAGTTTTATCACAATAAGTGCATTTATGATGAAATTGGAAAAAAAAGGAATTTGTGGATATTTGAATAGGATAATACCGCGAATAGATGAACATCCTGTGAATAATAGGGGTATATGTTCCAGAGAGAAATCGCAAATACAGGGGTGGCGTTGACTGTAGATAGTGAAACTACTACGAATTGAACCAAAGTCGGACCATATATGTAGATTTTATGGGGGATTGTTTTTAGCCGGGTGGTTTTGATCCAGATATCTGGTGCCATGCTAACTTTTTTATTATTATTTGTAGAGAAAAAAGAAAGCATTGCTCTACTAAAACTTTTCACGAAGACTTCAAATATGCTTTTACTTTTCTTCTGCAATGAAATATAACGATGATATTAGGGGATGGGTTTAACCCGGGTGCAGTTTTGATTGAAATATCAAGCTGGACATCCAACCATACTACTTCTTTAATATTAGTTGTTGAGAAAAAAAAAACCATTCTGCTAGAACTTTTCAAGATGATTCCAAATATGCCTTTACTTTTCTTCTGCGATGAAATAACGATGATATTACAGTTCAAACAAATGCTGGCCTACATATGCCCACCTTATGCTGGCTAGTAATGAAATAGAGATATCAATTTCAGTATGACAACATAGATATCAATTTACAACGAAAGAGTTTCAGTTTGTTTATAGTTTGGTCTTACAATCAAACCTTGTTAAACCGGACCTTGCTAATTTGGATATCAGATAACACGGACACCAAAGAGGGTCAGCCGATATAATCAAAATACATATATTCATCCATGATTTAAGAAAGTTACGGTTTCTCTACCCATTGTGTATGGCTTTCTTTTTTATTTATCAAAGGTAAATATATTTTTATCTTTTATAAACAACTTTCTTTTTTATTTACTAAAGGTAAATATATCTTTATTTTTCATAAACAGTTCTGTAATTATACTGTACAGTGGAACCTCCCATACGAAAGTTCCTACGTACTGAAAAATCCAGGTATCGAAAGCAAAGATGAAGATTTTTTTGCATTCTGTGGTATGAAAATCATTCAGGTTTGTGAAAGGGTGAAGTCCAAGATTCTCCTATTGGTCAGCATCTGTCCCACCATGCCTGTATGTAAAGGCGTTCCTTGACCATTTTTTTGCAGCAGCGTTATCATAAACACCTGGAATTTTTTCGTTTGTTAACGTAAATTCATGTTAGTGATTTCACTTTCGTTGTACTGTAAGTTACTTTATCAAGTTGTGTGTGAGCTTAATTACTTACATTATTAGCCATGGGTTCCAAGAATGTTGCTGAAGTTCACGGAAAGAAGAGGATGCTTTCTATGGAGGAAGATGGAGATAATCAAGAAGTGTTAATGTTTTCTGCCATTTGTTAATGTGTTTCGTAAAGTTTAGTGTTAATGTTTTCTGCCATTTATTAATGTGTTTCGTAAAGTAAAGTATTCATGTTTTCTGCCGTTTGTATTCCCCCTCTGTCGCCACTTTCGGACATCACCTCACTTGAAAGGTAAGGTTCAACATTTTACTACATACGTACATACATGTACACAGTATTTCTTGTACCCTGTACACTAATACACTTTATTTACAGGTACAGTAACGGTTAGGTTAAGTATTGAACGGTCCAAATTGTTGTATTTCATTGTTTATTTGTCAATTTAGCTTTATTATAGAATTTACTGTGGTGTTTTTTGTAGGGCTTGGAAAAAATTTGGCAATTTACATGTAAAACATAGTTTTAGATAAAAAAAAAAATCAGGTTACGAAGGCTGCTTCGGAACGGATTAATTTCGTAACCTGAGGCACTACTGTACTAAACTAAAATGCTTTTAACTTGTAACTAATTAAGCTTGCAATCAGTACCTACAGTCATTTATATGTACATACATACATATATATATAGTATATATATATATATATATATATATATATATATATATATATATATATATATATATATATATATATATATATATATATATATATATATAATATATATATATATATATATATATATATACGTATATAGTGATACCTCGAGATAAATTAATCTGTTCCGAGGCAGCCTTCGTATCATGAGTTTTTCGTATCTTGCCACATTTAAAACATGTAAAAATGCCTAATCCGTTCCAGCCCTACAAAAACACCCCAGTAAATTATATTTTCCAGGCCTACAACACATGTTCTAGGGTTACGACGCCAATCCGACGGAAGAAATATGACTCCAAAAAGGCAAAATACTGTTCATACTTGAGTAATATTCAACTGCATGTAATGTTCAACACATTTTTTACTGCATATATTAGGACTTTAGCATATGTCCCTTAGCAATAAGCCTAGCCTATGTTAGCGGTTGCTACTGTAGCCTAGTCTATGATTCTGACATCTAAACCTAAGAAGCTAAAAGCTTAGAATATGCCAATAAAATGTATAAATAATCAGTATGTACTCATTTCAAATAAATTATAATTAATCATTAACTATAATAACACACAAAAAAAAAAACTTCCAATCGTTTGTTTACATTCAGCTCTTACGAGTACCGAACAACGCCAAGCAATCACTTTTCCTAGGACACAGTAAGCCATAAATTTTCATTAGTACTCTCTTCAACTAATGAAACTACCAAACAGTATAATAACCATTCATTTCTATTCTTTATTCTATCTTTACCTAATGGAGGTACCGAGTTACTGACAGCTATAATGAAACATATACGTAACGTAATATTAAAACAGAAGAAGAATTCTAAAAAATACGTATTTGTTGGCAGTCTGATTTATTTTATATTTTATGATATCTAATTCACAATTTTTTTTTTATCAAATGTATTGCATGTACTCATTTCAAATAATTATTAAGTAACCATTAACTATAATAAGCAAACAAAAAAAAAGCTTCCAAACTTCTGTTTACATCCAGCACTTATGAGTATCGACGATCGCCAAGCAATCACTTTACACAGTAAGCCATAAATTTTCATTATCTCTCTTCAACTACTGAAACTACCAAACAGTGTTCATATCCATTCATTTCTATTCTTTATTCTATCTTTACCTAATGTTTTTTTTTATTAAATGTGTTGATGAATAAGTTTTTCAATTTACAGCATCCTTTTACCAATAGAATACTTAAAGCACAAGGGGTAGATGCTGACTAATAGGAGAGCAGGATCTTATGGGGTGACTAGCATCAGGAACCAATGGGAGAGCGGGAGGATGGTGGCGAGTTTACTCAGCTGGCGGCGCGGGAGTTTTTAAAATTGTTCTCGGTGGTCCGGGCGAACTCTCGGGACTTTACAGCAACAACCTTTCGTATCTTGAAAACTTTTTGTATGTAGAGCTGTAAAATTTGAGCCTTTCATATGTCGAGGTACCACTCTATCTACTCTATCTATCTATCTATCTATCTATCTATCTATCTATCTATCTATATATATATATATATATATATATATATATATATATATATATATATATATATATATATATATAATATATATATATATATACGTATATACTTCGAGTATTTAATTCTTTTTTTATTACCATTAGATGTTATATTAAAAAAATTATTTACTGTAATACATACAGTATTTGGAGGGCCACACTTATTTCTATGACTGAGTTGTGAAATCTGGAAAGACTGATCGGCAAATTGTAATGGAACTATTATCCATAGAGGAGGCAATACACGAGAAATTCAAGGAGCTCCATCACCAACATTTCAATTTTCAAGCTATAGAGTATTCTGCAGCATCCAATTTTACAGCAAGCTCCTCTTCCCAGATTATCATTTCTCCTTTAGAGTTTTTGTTGCCAAAGATCTAACCTTCTATTCCTGATATCAAGCTCCAGCCATTTCCCGTGCCCTTTTAGTTCATGCTTCCTTGTCCAGTTTTGAAAGTGAAGTCCTAAGATTAACTTTAGGAATTCCTTTTATCTGTGCTTCAGGAGCAGAGATCACCTGCATCATCTTGTCATCATGCCATTAATGTCTTCCCAGGCCCAAATAGTTTTCTTTTCATGTGTAAGTAATCAACATCTCATGAGGGCTTTTGTTCCTGACAAAATGCAATCAATTTCTGTTCTTTAAACTACACTTACCTTGGTTTATTTTTGGTCAACTGTTCTCCTGGCACCTGCATCTCAAGAACTCAAACGGACTACTATTCTGCTTCTGGCTTTGCATCTGTTTCTAAACGAACCTGATTTTGAACATGAAGCACAGCCAAGACTGACTCCCAGTTGTGCACTTGATTGCAGAGTCTATAATATCTAGGAACCTTCATAACTCCCCATTCATTCCAGCAGTAATTCTACTGAGACTTTTTGTATAGCTTTAACTTTGCCTCAAGGGCTCACCACTGCCAGCTGTCACACGCCTGCTGTTAGTCACCTGTCGGCACCCACCAAAGGCTTTACTCTTACCCCAAGCCTGAAGATGGTATTTCTCCTGGCATTCATGTCTTTACAGTAAGCTTGTGAACTGCATGCATTACTTGTGATAGGTTATTCACACAGAAGGTGGGGGTCTATCTTATTTCATCCAATACTCAAGACTGTGTCAAACCAAATACATTGCAGATATGATTTCTGCCCATTCAGAGCCTCATATATGTATATTATCTGCAAAACAAAAAACTCAAAAGGAAGATCTAGAATATAACTGTCCACATTATTGAATCATGAAGCAGGTAAGCTATTTGCACTCAGGATATCAACTTCATGAGCTTTTGTTCATAATCCACAAATTAATACAACTTTATTCATGGGATCTTGGAAGAGTAAGCTCTATTCATAGACTTTTCCATTTAAGGAATTAGCTGACAGATGACTGAACTTATTCCTTAAGCAAAAGGGGGTTCCACACAAGTTTTTATCAACTAATCTTCTTCTCACTCTCCAAGAATGGTATCATAAATGACACAAACTTCAGTGGTTATTTGCATCTATGCCATGCATAATTTGTGAAGTTGTTTCCTGTTTTAGTTATCTTTAGCAGTTGCGGACATGTATCCCTGCAGTATATAATGTGCCCATTTGATATGTAAAGTAATTTGTATAGTCTAATGACTTTTCTTCTAGAGATAGGATATAAAACCATTTCAACTTCATACTTTATGTTAGGCCCTACATTAATTATAAGATTAAAATCCTTCTAGATGAAGGATTTTGTGTACGAAATTGAAACGAGGAATACACTAATATCAAATATGAATTACAATGGCTTTTATCTCTAACATTCTTGGCAGTCAAATCCATATCTCTCATTTACAGTAGGGCTGTGGGAATTTGATACTTCAAGCCTTTCCCATCTAAACAGATCTGAGCACTAAGTTATGGTTTGAACTCTTAAAAATCCCTTTTTAAAGTAAACTTAATTTTCATATACAAACACATTATATAAAATTTCCCTCATCCACACCCATATTCTTACTGACAGAAGTTAGCCATACAAAGAATGAACAGACTTAGAAGCTACAAGCAAAGATTTCTTGCAATGCATGTGCACTAATCACCTACAAGTGTTGCTATGCCTCTTTTTCTTACTTTGGAGAATGTGTCTCTTGAAAAATTTTGTGACAAAATGGAGACAATAAGTCATGGGTTTGCATTAAAAAAATAATGTTCAAAAAATGATATTGTAATGATACAATTAAGTTTGTTCATACTTACTGGCAGATATATATACAGCTGATAATTTCCGACACCGACAGAATTTAAAACTTACGACACACGTAGTGGGAGTCAGGTGGTTAGTACCCATTCCCGCCGCTGGGAGGCGGGTATCAGGAATCATTCCCATTTTCTATTCATAATTTTTATTTCCACTGTCTCCTGAGGGGAGGTGGGCGGGTACTTAATTATATATATCTGCCAGGTAAGTATGAACAAACTTAATTGTATCATTACAATATCATTTTGTTCATGCAACTTACCTGTCAGATATATATATAGCTGAATCCACACCTTTGGTGGTGAGAGACAGAATAGAGGATTTAGGAAACACATATGTGCAGATAATTGATATCTTGATTCCTTACCTGTTAGCATAGCTGGCTTCGTGATTACTGCCACGTAAGTCTGCTTGTGCTACTAGAGTTGCCAGCAAGGTAGAGACCTATGAAGCTGGTGCACTCCAGATGATCTGTCAACAGGGGCGAGACCACGACGTGACTAGACCATAGGACCATACTAATGAGGGCAACGAGACAAAAATACCACCACCTGGCTTAGTTTACCAAAGGTATCCCACTTAACTAAGCTAATGGAAGGGAGACCCGCCCCAGGCGGTCACCCCACAACCATAAACACAAATTAAAAAACCCCCTAATCCCTAAAGGATAGGATGAGTGGTTTACCTCCTGCCCCCAAAACAGTGTCTGCAGCAATGTATGGTCCGAGGGAGAAGCAATTTTCGTATGTCACTTTCACCTCCCGCAGGTAGTGAAGAGAACACCGAATTGCTTCTCCAAAATGTGGCATTCAAATATCTTTGAGAGCCATATTTTTTGTGAAAGGCTACCGAAGTAGCAATAGCTCTCACTTCGTGAGCTTTTACTTTCAGAAGCTTTAAATCACTGTCACTACACTTATTATGCGCTTCTTGAATCGTATTCCTGATGAAGAACGCCAGTGCGTTTTTTTTCGACATAGGAAGATCAGGTTTCCTCACTGAACACCA
The DNA here is from genome assembly GCF_015104395.2 of Macrobrachium nipponense. Classification (NCBI taxonomy): domain Eukaryota; kingdom Metazoa; phylum Arthropoda; class Malacostraca; order Decapoda; family Palaemonidae; genus Macrobrachium; species Macrobrachium nipponense. Next base: position 29,205,552 of record NC_061095.1, on the reverse strand, counting down.
CAAATTGTCCGATGAACCTCTGCAAGCTTTAGTTCTCTGCAGATAGAACTTAGAGCCCTGACAGGACACAGGAATCTCTCACGTTCGTTCCCAACTATATCTGCCAACCCTTTGATTTCGAAGGACCTCGGCCACGGGTTGGAAGGATTCTCGTTCTTTGCTAAGAAAACATGGGACTTAAAGAACACACCGCACTACTTTCTGAAAAGCCGATCTGTTTGCTAATGGCCTGAATTTCGCTAACCCTCTTCGCCGTCGCCAGAGCGGTTAGGAAGATCGTTTTCTTCGTCAGATTCCTGATAGAAACTGAATGAAGCGGTTCGAAGTTACTCGACATCAAATATTTGAGTACCACATCCAAGTTCCACGAGGGTACTTTAGGCTGGACTACCTTCCTAGTTTCGAACGATCTAATGAGATCGTGAATGTCCCTATTATTAGACAAATCGAGTCCTCTGTGTCTAAAGACTACCGAAAGCACGCTCCTGTAGCCTTTAATAGTCGGGAACAGCCAACTTCACTTCTTCTCTCAGATGAAGAAGGAAGTCAGCTATCTGGCTCACAGAGGTTGTGGTGGAGGAAATGCCCTTCTTCCTGCACCCAGGATCTGAAGACAGCCCATTCGATTGGTACATAGCGATCGAGGAGGGCCTCCTTGCGGTGGCAATCGCCTTCGCCACAGGTCTTGAAAAACCCCTCGCTCTGGCCAACTTCTTGATAGTCTGAACGCAGTCAGACTAGAGACGGAGGTTTTTGTGGTACCTCTCGAAGTGGGGCTGTCTGAGAGTCTTTCCTTAAGGGTAGAGTCCTCGGAAAGTCTACCAGGAAGGACATCACCTCTGTGACCAGTCGGCTGCCGGCCAGAAGGGGGCGCGATGAGTGTCATCCTCGCTCCTTCCGATGCCGCAAACTTCCTCATCACTTCCCCGAGGATCTTGAGCGGAAGGGGGAAAAGCGTATATGTCTAGGCCCGACCAACTCCAAAGTAGGGCGTTTCTACTGCGACTGCTCCCGGGTCCAGAACTGGGGAGCAATAGAGTTGAAGTCTTCTCGTCCTGGACGTTGCGAAGACATCCACCTGTGGACAGCCCCACAGATTCCACAGCGACTGGCAAACCTCTTGGTGAAGGGTCCACTCTGTCGGCAACAGCTGTCCTCGTCGACTGAGAAGGTCCGCCCTCAACGATTCTGTACTCCTGACACGAACCTTGTCAGGATCGTGACTTCTTGCGCTTTTGCCCACAACAGGAGTTCCTTTGCGATGGCAAACAGAGAAGGCGAGTGAGTTCCCCTTGATTTCTTAGGTATGCCAGCGCTGGTGGTTTTGTCCGCATTGATCTGAACGACTTTGCCTGATCTTCTCCTGGAAAAACCTGAGAGCCAGATAAATGGCTGACAGCTCTTTCAGATTGATGTGCCAGGACACCTGTTCCCCTCTCCAGGTGCCCGACACTTCTTTCCCTCCTAGTGTTGCTCCCCAACCCGTGGACGACGCGTCGGAAAACAACACTAGGTCGGGGTTCCGAAGTTTGAGGGAGAGCCCTTCTGCGAGCTTCCGAGGATCTGACCACCAACTTAGGTGATCCTTCACCTCTCTCGTTAAGCACAAGATCGCCTCCAGATCTTTGCTTGTTCTTCCAACTGTTGGCTAGGAAGAATTGAAGAGGTCTGAGGTGGAGCCTTCCCAGAGAAACAAACTTCTCCAGTGAGGAAATGGTCCCCAGCAAACTCATCCATTCCCTCACCGAGCATGTTTTTCCTTCCCCAGAAAGGTCGCCACTTTCTCCAAGCATTGAAGTTGTCGCCCCTGGGACGGAAAAGCCCGAAAAGCCACTGAGTCCATCTGATCCCCCAGATAGACTAAAGATTGAGACGGCGTCAAATGCGACTTTAACAGAGGTTTAACCAGAAGCCCCAGGGACTTTGCTAACGTCATGGTCGTGTGCAGGTCCTCCAGACACCGTTCGCGCGATGAGGCTCGAATAAGCCAGTCGTCTAGGTAGAGAGAGATCCGTATATTCTCCAAATGAAGCAGCCTTGCTACGTTCTTCATTAGGATGGTGAAAACCATCGGCGCTGTGGTCAGACCGAAGCAAAAAAGTCCCTGAATTGGAATACCTTCCCCTTCAGGACAAATCGCAGGTATTTCCTTGATTGGGGATGGATGGGGACGTGAAAATACGCGTCTTGGAGGTCCAGTGAGACCATCCAATCCCCCGGTCTCAAAGCTGACAGCACCGATTGAGTCGTCTCCATCTTGAATTTCTTCTTTATCACAAAGAGATTTAGACTGCTGACATCGAGGACGGGTCGCCACCCCCCGAATGTTTTGGCACCAGGAACAGGCGGTTGTAAAACCCGGTGATTCCAGGTCGAAGACCTGTTCTACCGCTTGCTTCTCGATCATTTGTTCCAGCAGATCGAAAAGCACTTTCTGCTTCTCTCCTCGATAAGAGGGAGACAAATCCTTTGGTGTTGAGGATAGCGGGGGCGACTTCAAGAACGGGATCCTGTACCCTTTCCTCACGACATCCAGCGACCAAGGGTCGGCATCTCTCTCTTCCAGGCGCTCCGCGAATCGAAGAAGCCTGGCTCCTACCGGCGTCTGAAGGACTTCCGACTCACTTCCTACTCTTTGACGGAGCAGGGGTTTTTCCTCTGGAAGAGCCTCTTCCTCGGGAGCTGCTTTCGAGGAAAGTCCAGCACGAAAGGGCTTCGATTTCTTGGCAAACGAAGCTCCAGAAGATGAAGCAGCTGCTGGCCTTCTAGAAGACGAGCCAGAAGATCTTGCGTTGCCTTTTCCTGAAGGCTTGAAGCTATGTCCTTAACCATAGCCTGGGGAAAGAGATGGTCTGAGAAAGGAGCGAAGAGCAAGTCCGCCTTTTGCGTTGGAGAGACGGATTTGGCCGGGAAGGGTACAAAGAGCGCTCTCTTCTTAAGAATCCCCGAGCTAAAGTGCGTAGCCAACTCCTCAGAACCATCCCTGACGGCCTTGTCCATACAAGAAAGTACGCTGGACAGCTCCCCAGACTAATAGTATCAGAACTCCTTGATCTGGCATCTAAAACTCCAAGACACCAGTCAAGAAAGTTGAAGACCTCTAGAGTCCTGAAGAGGCCTTTTAGGTGAAAGTCGAACTCGTTATGGGTCCACGTGACTTTTGATGAAGACAGAAGGGCTCTTCTGGAGGCGTCTACGATGCTCCCAAAGTCACCTTGAGCAGAGGCTGGTAGTTTAACGCCTATGTCCTCTCCTGTCCTCATACCACATGCCTCCTTTACCGCAGAGTCTTGAAGGCGGTAAAGCTAAAGAGGACTTTTCTGACGCTTTCCTCTTCTCCATCCATTCAATTGACTTTCCGGAACGCTTGCTTCGTGGAAAGCGACTTCTTCATTTTAATGAACCCCGAGGCCTTCGTTGCCTTAAAAGAAGAAAATTGAGAAGGAGGAGTACGAGGGGCTTCCGGTTGAAAAGTTTCTCCGAACTCCGACTGTAGCAGACGCATCAAAACTTATAGCCGATGAGACAGTAGCTGTTTGTTGTTCTTCCTCTGCTTCTACTAAATCGTCGCTAACTCCTTCCTCAGAAACTGGAGAAGTAGGAGGAAACTCTGAAGAAAACTGACGCCCATGAAGGGTTCCTTCATCCACCTGAACTTGCATCGTGAGGGGACTGGTGTTCTACCAGCGCGCGCTTGGCGTCCGAATCCGCACGTTTGGCGCCAACAGGTGCGCGCTCGACTTCTACCAACACACGCTTGGCGTCCACTGGCGCGCACCGAGCGTCCACTAGTGCACGCTTGGCTTCCACTGGTGCGCGCCGAGCGTCAGTCAGCGAGCGGCTGCCGCTCACTGGTGCACGTTATCCACAACAGTGCGCGTCTGGCGGCACCTGAAGCGCGCTCCACTTGCACAGAAGCGCGCTCAGCGTCGATCAACTCGCTTGCGAACATGCGGAAGACTTGCGAGCGGGAGATATATCATCCTGAGAGCGAGAAGCGAACTTCTCACCTCCTCTAGAGAGCTGCTGGGGAGCAGATCGAACTCTAGAGGGAGACTCGAACGAAGAGAGAGGCGAGCGAGGAGAAAGAGCGGGTCTTGACTTCTTCACAGGAAGCTTCTCATCCTTCCTACGACGCGGAAGAGCCTCTCTAGCAGCAAGAGCGTCCTGAAGTTGCTGCTGCAGTGACTGAATCATTCTCTTGTTAGCGAATCTTCCTGCTCTGGGGAGGGACTGATCCTGTGAGCAGGAGAGCGGCGAGGGGGACGCCCCCCTCCTCCTCCCAGGTACGGCCTCTTCCCGAGCTCTGGAGCGACCGTATCGCTCACACGAGCTAACTGAATCCAAGTCCGAAGACTCCCTACACCTTTTCTGCGGCGGAAAAGCAGCGAACGCACTGTAAGGCGAAGATCGCAAAGCGGCGAACTAGGACGTGAAGCGTCAACATACGCGCCGTCCTTTTCAGCGGACATGAAGCACCTTGAGAACTCACCCTTTACGTGGGGATGAAGCCTCCGATGACGACACATCCTTGAGGAGGCGTGCACGCACACGCTCCCTGGCAGTCTGGGGATTTTCATCAGTAACTGCCGAAGGCACGTCAGATCGGTGGGGGTTCCTTGTAACCCTCCTTCGGCTTTCGACATGCTCCCTCCCCAGGTCCTGGGAGTCAAGCAGAGGTCCAGGCCTAGAGGCAAAACGAGGCCGATCTGACGCACCCTCCACTACACAAGGGGTATCACTGCACTTTTGCACGTCACTTTTGCTCTCAAGAGCCAACACTTTTGATTCTAGATTACGATGGACTCCAATATTAAGGATTAAAGTATTACTCTCTACAGACACTGTTTCAGGGCCCGGAGGCAAAACTACAGGGTTAGGAGCATTAACAGAAGGAGGGTTAACAGGAGAAACATTAATATCTTGAACGCCTGAAACACTCCTGGAGAAGACCTCCTTAACCTATCCTTTTCAAGTTTCCTAAGATATGGTCTCCATACGCCTTCCACTCAGAATCTGTTAGTCTTTCGCACTCCTTGCAACGGCTTTCATACACACATTCATGCTCCCTGCAACTCTTACATACGTATGTGGGTCTACTGAAGCTTTCAGTAGCCTACCTCTACAATCAGTTCTAGAGCAGAACCTAGCGCTAGCTGTACTAGACCCTGACATCTTATTCCAAGAAAAGTCCAAACCAAAATCAAATCAATCCACTAATAACGTGTGCCTAGCCACCGATCCAATCAATTAATCCAAAAAAAAGAACCAAAACATACTCAAGTAGCAATAAGTTTCCAAATCCAGACGGAGGTGCTGTAAACAGATGTTCACAACACCGGCGACAGAAAAATTATGAATAGAAAATGGGAATGATTCCTGATACCCGCCTCCCAGCGGACGGAATGGGTACTAACCACCTGACTCCCACTACATGTGTCGTAAGTTTTAAATTCTGTCGGTGTCGGAAATTATCAGCTATATATATATCTGACAGGTAAGTTGCATGAACAAAATACAATTTACTTTGTAAACTTTTTCTTTCAAAGGCTTGCCTCCTAATGTCATTAGTATATGACTTTTTATGTTATAGAAGTATGCTTAAAATTTGTAAAAACACATCAAAGTAATTCTTACATCTTTATTTGCCTCCAAGTCACATCCTTAAGATCCTTTCCAAGTACAACTGTGGGTTTTGATGGTTTTGCTCTTAATGAAATGGTATGAGACCAGAATTCCTCTAGCTTCCCTTGAATATTTTGCATAGCTTGACACTGATAAATACCTGCATCATTTTTACTAGAAAATAAGGAGATAAAACATTAGTTTATGAAATATCAGCGTACTAAAGTTAGTTGCGTTTCCTACATATAAACCTCATCTTAAGATGCCTTTACACTAGCAAGAAACCATCCATATTAATAAATTTTAAAAAATTTCAAAAGATCATTGAACTACACACTTCAACACAAATTTATGGCTGACCCATAAGATACATGTATTTTGCAAAGAAGAATGGAATGAGATCACAATGTACTATGAGCAGTAATGAATGCACAATTTGCTGGCTTTACAATTCTTAAAATATAGTTTTCTTTACTTTAAGATATAAAATTCCATTTTAATAATCCAAGTCAGTGACATGTCTATTGCATGTCTCTAGAACTTTCCTGAATAGTTTTGAACCAGATTACTATAAAAGAATAAGCTATATTATCCACAACTTGCATTTCTAACCTGCAAAATTTTAATGCCTTTTTTTTACAATCAAAAATAATGTTCCAGGCAACATACATCAGACTAGATGGTACATGCAATCAGAAAAAATTTTTTATTGCCACCTTAACATTTCTTGAATAGTATGTACTATGTATGTAAAGGGTCCTTATTGGTTCATTACTTTCAGTTGTTACTCGCTTATTGGTTCAGAAGAAACTTGTAATATAATGAAGATTTTTATTTTGTCAAGTGATTTATGGACCTGAGAGCTCTAAGTCCAGCGCGCCCAACAGATGAATACTGGACTAGGGTCCCTGAGCTCGAGTACAAACACCTGCTCCTTTGTATTAACAGAATGGAATATAAAATTTAAAAGACCAAGCACCAGAAACCTATGACTCCATTCAGCATTGAAAGTGAAATTCAGAGTAAAAAGGTTTTAAAGATGTGACAGAAGGGTAACCTTGCAGTTGCACAATGAAAAAATTATTAGAGGGTGGAAAGTAAGATGAATGAAAGTAAATACGAGCAGAGATAGGAGAGATATAGTGAAAGGAATGAAAGGGGTTACAGCTAGGGGCCAAAGGAACTTTGCATATAACCTCAAGTAATGTATACAGTGCAATGCGTAGTGTGGCAGACAGCACTAATCCCCCTACAAGGTGTGTTGTAAGTTGACATTTTTGTTTTTTTCGTAAAGCTTGATCCCACAACAAAAAAATTACAAATTTTAAAAGTAATTTGTAATTTTCCTAACTATACAAACCTGAGGTCTTTGCATAAGAATATGTTCCAGCACACCTGGAGACCGGTTGTTCAACTTCAAACAAGGTGGTTAAGTATGTGGTTAGCTACTGACCCAGTTGGTATGCATTTACTCTGCCTTTGACCAAGGGATCAGAGAATGTGTGGGGTGGCTTGAGGTGGGCTATGTAACTGTACAGACTTTCAGGTTTGTATAATGAGGAGAAATACAAATTACTTTTAAAATTTACCATTGTTTCCTACAAAACATACCATTGGTCTTTACATAGGAAGCCTTACTTTTTGGTGGGAGGATTCTGAGTAAGCTTCTGAAACGACAGGTAGTTTGCCTCACCTGGGCCTCCTTCCTGGTCATGTATGAGCAAAAGGAGACCATGCCCCTGACGTGTTGAAAAGTAGTGTGAACAACTGTGTTCAACTGTCAGACTTCTGGACCTTTCGAATAATGTGTGTGTAGCAACATTACTTCAAAAAAAGGTTTGGATGAACCCAGTGCATCAGAGACAATGAACTAGAGATAAACCATGAGTTGGTTTATCATCAGCCCCTCTCTCCCTTGCTAGAGAGAGGGAATGACTTGCATCTATTAATCTATCCAAGATTATAGACAAGGGTACTCCATCATGTAGGTTAACATGCATGACCCGCCTGACCAGTATGTGACGGATGGCTACTCATCTTTGTCTGTGAGCGAGGAAAGATAAAAGAGAGAAGGAAGGGGACCAGTCCCCAACTAATATTCACTCTTTGCCAACGAATACTTTAAGCAAGATGCAACCTGTCCACTATGGGAGTTGGACAAACTACACAACTTGCCAAGCAGCCACCACAGGACTCAGGAGAGAGAGAGAGAGAGAGAGAGAGAGAGAGAGAGAGAGAGAGAGAGAGAGAGAGAGAGAGAGAGAGAGAACAAAAGAAAAAAAAAAAAAAGTCACAGGACCTGTGGGCAATGTCCTAAAAGTAAAAGATATTAGAGTGGACAGCCTAGACCACTTTCTGTCCTAATACCTGTAGAACTGACAGGTTCTTCTGGAATGCAAGGGGCAGACTAATGTCCCTATCCTTGTGTGGTACTCAGAACGAACTCCTAGCTATATGTTGGGTGCAGAGTCGGTTCATTGGTAGCCTCACAAAGCTAGAAAGAAACCATGTTCTTGAACACTTGATTCTTCACTGAGCCAGTGCTAATAAAGAGTCGTCAACACTCAGGCCTGAGGTGTCAAGTCCTCTGAAGATACGTAATACCGTAGCACTCTAAACTGGACATCAGAGTATCTTGTTACCACACGACTGAACGTAACTCAGAAGTCAAAAGTCTTTGCTTTGAGTTCTGGGACAAACTTAAGAGTGTCAGAACCTCATCTCCTAGAGTGATGTAGTTTTCCTCAAGGTCGAGGCCTCTACAGACAATGAAGACAGGCAGAAGACCTTCTCTATGTGAGCTTAGCTGTGGGTCTACAACACCTGGGACCCTGGCACCATTTCTTTGTGAGAATGTGCAGGAAGGTAAGGCTGCACCTGTGTGCTGGCCTCCACTTTCTCTTGTAAGTCAAGTCTCGTTCCATAGACCAGGGACTTTACTGGTGAGATGGGAGTCTGTGGGACTCTGAGCAGCGGCAGAAGAACTTTACCTGCCTAGGGGAAAGACCTCTCGGGACTGACATTGGTGACACGGTTGTCTACTGGACCCCATGCACCTCTAGTGACACAGGACTCTGTGGAAAACTGTGTTCCTTGGTGACCCATGAGTCCATGGAACTTGTGCGCCTGTAATTCCCATGGCAAGGAGCTCTGTGCGACCCCATGCAACAGTTACTACCAATACACAGGGGGTCCAAAGAGCCCCAATGCAGCAGTGGAAGATTCTTCACTGGTCAGGGAAGGTGGAAACCCATCTCTATTGCTCTGACAGCAGGGGGTTCCAAAGAGCCCTGTACAATGGTCCCATGTCTGTAGACAAGGGAGAGCAATTGAGAGATCCCTTTGCCTCTTCTGAGGCCTCAAGACTTTTCCATGGAGGAATGGAAAGGAATAAGATGTCCCTAATTGGAGACCAACTCCTGCATCCTTCACCAAAGGTAACAAGGGTGAAGCTACTCATGAGGACCCAGCTTCCCCAAAGGCAACAGGGGAACGAGGATGACTTGTCATTGTCGAGCTGGTTATTCCTGTAAAGAGAGGATCAACTGTACTCTTCTCTGAACCTGCTGATAAGAGGCTAAGACCATAACACCAAAATGTATGGACACTAAGTGTTCAGCTTGAGTGAGAGAACGGGTTTCTCGAACTTGAATGAGACTGACAAGTCTCAGCAAATTTGAGAAGTGGACTGCACATTGGAGAGGGGTGGCGGTAACTCAAAAGTTTCTGCCCAGTATAATGCCATGTTGCTTCATGGTTTGTCTTTAATAACAGAAGGCAGAAAATAACGCTGCCCCTAATGTTCTTCCCTTTCCTCATCTCCTTGCCTCCTTCCCATGGTGGACAGTGGGCTGAAGGGAGTGCTGCTGTGCATTATTCAGGTAGGGTAGAAGACAACTGGGTGTACCTTCATGGGCCCTTTGAAGCGTGGGGCTTCCTCAGAACTGGAGAGGAAGAACAGTCTGGCCCAAAGGCAGAGCTGTACAATCATGTGAAAACCTGGCAGTCTTGGCCACTGCCAGTGAACATGGAGATCAATCCCTCATCCTACCTCTGTTACTTGAGGCATTAACTTCTACCACTAATCAGAGGAAAAGTGGAACCCAGTATTAAGTTCATTCCTGCCAACCAGTGCCAACATAACTGACAAATCTGGTAACCCGAATCAAGACAGTCTCTCTCCTCTTGGCACCAGATTTGCACACCAGTTAGCTGTCTGGTGGGCTAGGTAGAGGAAGGCTCTTCTTCCTCCGGACAACTTCAGCTCCTCAATGTGACTTCCTTTCCTGAACTATGAGAACTTGAAAAGGAAGAAATGATCCAGGTTACGTAATGGAACCAAGTTCCGTCTGCCGCAAGTGGTTAGCGACAGACTCGAACATCGGGTCAATCTTGTTTAGTTGACAAGGACTTTCCAAGGTATTGAGGAATTCTCCTCGCAATTAAAAGACTGAGGAAGTGTCCTGCACAATAGGAGAGACCTTAGTGAATTGTCCTGGTCATACAAGAGGAAGTTCACCTAGCTAGTAACCCCTTCAGTGAGTTGCAAACATGACGAGTCCAGTTGACTTTGGTTTCCTATATGGGATCCCAAATAAAGCTTCGATTAAAGCTTCGATTAAAGCTTCGATGGTTGATGAACAGTCTACAGGGAAGCTAAGTTTCTTTCTTGAGAAACCTAAACTGCCAAATTCATGGGTGATCTCGGGAAAAAATCTCCAGAGGTGCCCCATGATCTCTCTACCACTCTAGTATAATAACTGATTCGGTTCGCAGACTAAATATGGAGTATTATATGCAGTCCCTGGTTATCGGCAGTCTCAGTAATGGCCACTTGTCTAGCACAATAAAATCGGTCATTTATGGTGCTATGAGTTGAGTTTCAGTTATCAGCGCCGTAAGGTGCTGATAATAGAGTTATGTTGCCATAACTAACCTAACAGATGCGCCATTAACCGAAATGTGGCACCATAGGAGCCATACATTGCTGAGTTTTGGTTAATGGCGGTTTTCATTTAACAGCACCCCGAGAACGGAACCCCCACCGATAACCGGGGACTAACTGTATGTTACTGTGGTTGGAAAGGATAATAGTGCAAACATTTCCAGTCTCGAACCAAAAATAACAATTTGTCGAAAATTGTATTTTTCCTAACTATACAAACCTGAGGTCCTTTAACAATATGAAGGTACTTAGCGGCAGCTGAACCGGTCATAAGCTTTGAACAAGGGGGTTCGGTAGTTAACTACTTGTCCGGCAGTTGGTGGTCAGTCTGACTGCGAGGAGAGGATTCACTTTGCTTTAGGCCTGGGGAAACGCAGAGTGAGGGGTGGCATGAGGTGGGACTATGTGTAAAGGATCTCAGGTTTGTATAGTTAGGAAAAATACAATTTTAGACAAATTGTTATTTGTTCCGATACATATACAAACCCTCGGTCCTTTAACAATAGAAAGACTCACTTCGGCTTCTTGGTTGGGGGTGGAATCTGAGTCTTATGAACAGACTGGTGTTCGTTTTTTCCATAACCGTGGATTGCTCCCTGGTCGTAAGAGCAGAGGGAGGGATCCTAGCTCTGCCCAACTGATCAGGGTGTGTACCGCAGGATCAGTGGTCAGACTTCTGGACCAAATTTATAAGAGGGAGGCAAGCGTACCTCTTATAAATAGCAAAAGGCAAGAACTAGTTCCTACTACAAGAGCCCAAATGAAGTCATGGGTTTGTCTCTTGTTGGCTTCCACTCCCCCCCCCTTGATGGGGAGTGGCAGATATATACTCCTATCCCTATTGAAAGGGATAGGATGGAGCTCGGGGTAGACTACACAACTTGTTGAACAGCCACCACGGGTCCCAAGGAAAAAGTGTCCAAGGACCTGTGGGTAATATCCCGAAGGTAGAATGAAGTGAAGGTGGTCTGGTTGGCCCAAATCCTTGCCTTCAGTACCTGCACCACGGAGAAGTTCTTGCAGAACGCAAGGGTTGGACCAATACCTCTGACTTCGTGGGCTCTCGGACGAAGGGTATGGGTGTCGTCACTACCAGCCGTGTCATACGCCCTCCTGATCACCTCACACAGCCAGAATGAAAGTGTGTTTTTGGACACTTCTTTCTTGGTAACCCCGGTGCTAACGAAGAGGCGTCGGCACTCAGGCCTGAGGTGCCGAGTTCTCTTCAGATAGCGCCGTAGCGCCCTCACAGTACAAAGCAGCATCTCATCCGCATCATTGTCAGTGAATTCCTTCAGGGAGGGGATCGTGAAAGACTCGAACTGGTCGTCAGGGACCGTAGGATTCTGAGTCTTCGCTACGAAGTTCAGGACGAAATCGAACGTCACGGATCCCCATCCCCAGGAATGCTTGATGTCGAAGGAAAAACCATGTAGTTCCCCTACTCTCTTCACCAATGCCAGGGCCAGCAGGAAGAGGGTCTTGAGGGTCAGATCCCTGTCTGACGACTCTCGGAGTGACTCGAAGGGTCTGCGAGTCAAACTCCTAAGGACGAGAGTCACATCTCACCCCGGGGGCCTGAGTTCCCTGGGTGGGCAAGACCTCTCGAAGCTCTTCAACAGGAGGGAGATCTCGAAAGAGGAGGAGATATCCACACCTTGCAGTTTAAGGACTAGGACCAGGGCGGCTCTGTATCCTTTAACTGCAGAGACGGAGAGGAGCTTCTCTCGGCGAAGGAAGACAAGGAAATCCACTACCTGCTGAAGAGCAGCTCTGAGAGGAGAGAGACCCCGTCCACGACACCAACCACAGAAGACGGACCACTTCCCCTGGTATACAGCTGCAGAGGACTGTCTGAGGTATCCAGCCATCTCTGTTGCTGCGCTGCGAGAAAAGCCTCTCGCTCGCAAGAGATGGTGGATAACAGCCAGCCGTGAAGACACAGGGACTCGATGGACCGGTGGTACCGTTCTACATGTGGCTGGCGCAGGAGGTTGTGCCAGGGGGGAATCTCCCTCGGTGCTTCGGTGAGTCGAGCCAGCAGGTCCGGGTAACAAACGGCTTGAGGCCGTTTTGGGTGGGTGCCACCAGGATCATCCGAAGATTCGCGGTGATCAGCGCCCTGCTGATCACTTTGCGAATCAGACAGAACGGGGGAAAGGCGTAAATGAAGAGGTTGTCCCACGGGTGTTGGAGAGCGTCCTCTGCAGCTGCCCATGGGTCCGGCACAACCGAGAAGAAAACCTGGAGTTTACTGTTGTGCGGGTGGTAGCGAACAGATCCACGACTGGACACCCCCACAGGTTGAAGAGCCTTTCTGTCATGTCTGGGTGAAGGGACCACTCGGGTTCTATCACCTGATCCCGACAGCTGAGCTTGTCGGCTACCACATTCCTTTGCCTGGAATGTAGCGGCTGACAGCTCTACTTAGTGTGCCACGGCCCACTCGTGCACCTGCAATGTCAAACTGGTACGGTGGAAGGGACACTAGGCCCCCTCTGCTTGTTGACGTACGCCACTACCGTGGTGTTGTCGCTCATCAACACCACTGAGTGTCCCACCAGACGATCCTGGAACTCTTGGAGAGCGAGGAACGCTGCCTTGAGCTCCAGGACGTTGATGTGAAGGTGCTTGTCGTGATGATCCCATACACCTGCAGCCAGCATTCCTCCAGGTGTGCGCCCCATTCCTCGGTAGATACGTCTGAGAAGAGCAGCAATCCTCCAGGGGTGGGGACCCGTCGTCCAGCCACCAGGCTAGGTCCTGCCTTACCTCCTCCGTGAGGGACACGGGGAAGAAAGGAGGGTCCCTTGCCTGTGACCAACATTCCTTTAGTCTCCATGAAGAGACCGCAGGTGAAGACACCCATGAGGGACTGGCCTTCTCGAGAGACGACAGGTGGCCAATCACGACTTGCCACTGCTGAGCTGGTTGCTCCTGAAGGGACAGGAACTGTTCTGATGCCTCCCTGAACCTGCTGATCCGCAAATCTGCGGGGAAGACTTGCTCTGCTACTGTGTCGATCAGCATACCCAGGAACTTCGTCCTCTGCTTGGGTTCAAGATCTGACTTCTTGTAATTCACTACGATCCACAGATCGCGGCAGAATTCGAGGAGTCGATCCCTGTCCTGCAGCAACTGTGAGGCGGGAGCTCGCCAGACCAACCAATCGTCGAGATACCTCAGCAGACCTATCCCTACCGAGTGGGCCCAAGCCGACACCAGCATGAACACTCACGTAAACACCTGTGGGGCGGTTGAGAGACTGAAACAAAGTGCCCTGAATTGGTACACCGTCCCGTCGAGGATGAAGCGGAGGTACTTCCTAGAGGATTGATGGATGGGTATCTGGGAATACGCGTCCTTCAGATCCACAGAAAGCATGAAGTCGTTCTCCCTGATGGAATCGAGCACTGATCATGCTGTTTCCATCGTGAACAGAGTCTGGTGAACGACCGGTTTCAAGGGGGAGAGAATCTATCACCGGGCGCCAGCCCCCCCACCCCCCAAGGACTTCTCCACCAGGAAAAGTCGAAGTAGAAGCCCGGTGACTGATCCCATACGATCTCCACAGCACGTTTGCTCAGCATGGCTTCTACTTCCTGCCGAAGCGCTACGTCCTTGGTCAAACCAGGAATGTACATTTGCAGTTGGACCGGGTTGGAGGTGAGGGGTGGCCGAGACTCGAAGGGTAGTAGATATCCCTCCCGAAGGACGTTTACTATCCAAGTCTCTGCCCCGAAGCGCTGCCATGTTGCCCAATGGCTCGCCAGGCACCCCCCACTTCTGGCAGCAGGTGAGGGGAACGCCATCCCTAGCGTTTCCCTCCTCTCTTTGACTTCTTCCCAGATCCTCCTCGAGAGAAGGACTGGGAGGAGGGCTGGTTACAGTCACTCCTTACAGCAGAAGTCAAAGGCAGAGTCTTTCCTCTTGGCTTCGACGAGGCAATCGTCTTAGGCGCAGAGGAAGCGCTATCTAAATTCTTGGGCTTAGCCGCAGTCGTCCGAGGTTGCCCAGCCACCTTCGAGACTGCCTGGTGGACAAGACGGTCACTATTGTCAGTGCGCCGTTGTTCCACCGCAGCGTCCGCCATCTCTCTGGGAAAGAGAGAGGAGGAACCCTGCACCGGTCCGTTGCAAAGACCCAGGGCCGCCTCTCGCCCAGCCGCCCTGGTCACTCAGGTGAGGACAGCGCTCTACGCCGGAGAACCAGGTTGGCCCACAGGATGACCGTCTGGTGGGCAAGGTAGGAGATGGCCCTACCTCCAGACTGGCACAGTCTCACAAAAGCCAGGTTCCCTAAAGGAGAAATGTTCCCTAAGGAGGCCGCGGCCTTCGAGACTGTGAGGGACCACAGGTTGATCCATGAGACTGCTTGGAATGCTACCACGCGGTAGATTCCAAGGCGAGTGCCTCTTGCTGCAAGAACCAGAGGTTCTCCGACAGGAGCTGCTGCATAGACACCCCCGGAGACTGCTTGGAATGCTGCTATAGTGGTAGATTCCAAGGCGAGTGCCTCTTGCTGCGAGAACCAGAGGTTCTCTGACAGGAGCTGCTGCATAGACACCCCCGGAGTTAGCGCTAGCTCCAGGTTAACCTGTTTGGGCGGCAGAGGGTCTTCCGAAGGCACGTAGAATCGCCTCTGTTGCAATAGAGGTGGGGGAAGGAGCTTGGAAGACCTACTGGACCAAAGCGAACCCTCGAGTCCGGAGACAAGAGCGTCCACCTGGCTCAGTACATTGTCAGCCAAGGCCGATCGCGGCAGACCCACCGTCGTCCTGGGTTCCTTCTTAGGTCCCCAGAACGCCTCAAAACCTGATGTAGGCTCGGAAGGTGGGAGCGGCGATCCTTCTCCGAGGTTGTTGTACTGACGAATCAGCGCAATAACCTCAAGGAACGACCTCTGGATCTTGGGAGTGACTGCATCCTGCGGAGTCGGACCGTCAAGCCCCTCCAGCGAGAACACCTCCCGAAATCCTCCTCCTTCCACAGGAGGAACCACAACAGACCCCTCATGGTCTCCTCCTGCCATTTGCGCGTACAATCTGTTCAGGCCTAGGACCGTGCCAGGTTTGTAGGGTGTAGTGGTGGGATCGCGAGGAGCGTGCCCCTTGCGATCGCCTCGCTCTTCCCGGTGTAGCCCAAGGAAGTTGAAGGGATAGGAGAGGGAGACCTGACGCTCCCCCCGCGCCCACTGGCAGAACTGATGTGCTGAGGGGGCTGCAGGCGATCGCCAACTCACGGTGGCGATCGAGCTGCAGGCCTGGTCGAGCGGCTGGACCAAGAACAGCGGCGACGGTCCCGAGCGTCAGAAGAGCTGCTGCTGGTTCCCCTCTCCGCCCGGTCCCGGTAGGAGCGGCGGTCAGGGGACCTGCAGAGTCCACTGTCGCGGTGGGAGTGAGGCCTGTCCTCACGATACGTCACGCCGTTTGGACCAGCTGAGGCTGGTCCAGGCGATCGAGGGGACCGCTTCCTAGCCTCAGCCCGCGGCCGGTCTGGAACAGTCGCGTCAGCCCTGGGTACCAGAGGATCGCCGCGAGAGCGATTGCTGGTCTGGTGGGAGTTACCTGAGCGACCCCCGCCAGTCTTCCACCCCGTGCCTGGATCCTATCGCCGAGCGGACTCTGTTGCCTGGGTCTTGGCTGCACGGTCACCCGCGGGTGACCATACACTCGGTACCTCTCACGAGCGAGAGGCCGAGACGGTGCCTGGCGCAAGGTGAGGAGGTTAAAACCGGTGGTAGCCCGTGCTCCTCCGGTCCCCGTCTTCTTCTTCCTTGCGGAAGGAGAGACGGCCCCGTTTCCCGAAGGAACAGGAGGACCAGCGAAAGTCCCACCCGTCCCACCGGAGTGGGACGGGCCTTTAGAAGTCTCAGGACGAGCCTTCTTAGGAGGGGAGGAGGCAACCTTCTTCTTAGGCTGTGGGGCCTTAGAAGTCGAAGGGGAAACAGCGGCAGACGACGACGACGATGAAGACGAAGAAGACACCTTCCTCCTCTTCTTCTTCTTCAGGACCACCATCAGGTCTTCCATCCAGGACGGAGCCGGGGCAGTGCCGAAGCAACAGGGCCCGACTGCACCTGTCCGGAAGGACCTGAGGTGGGAGCAGCAACACCACGGGCAGGAACGACGGCGGCAGGAACTGGTACTGGGGCTGGAGCGGCATCACAGTCAGGAACAGGAGGCGGGGCAGGAACCAGCGGCATCCTCTGCACAGGAGGCAGGTCCAGAGGCGAGCTCTTGGGACACCGGAAGTCAGGGGCTGGAGCAAGAGCGGCAAACCCAGGTGGCGGCGACACCGCGGACATCGTCACCTCCGGTAGCGGTGCCTGCACAGCAGCTGTCGGGGTAACTGCAGCTACGTGCTGTGTATAGACCAGTGGTTGAGCAGCGTAGCCCAGCGTGGACACCGTTGTGGTAGTCGTGGTGGTCAGGCTGTGGGTTACCGGCATGGCCCCTCTCGCCAGGTGACTCAGCAGCCCCTGAATCGTTCGTGTCCCTTGGAGCCTCAGAGAGTACCAGGCCTGTCCGAGATCGTCCCCAGTGGCAGCCAAACCTGAAGAAGGAAAAGTCGGGTGAGTCCGTGGGGGGGGGACAGGTTCCACCCCAAGCGAACGGACAACCCCGAATACAACTGGATGTCGGGGTACCTCGGCCCCCCCTCCACGCTCGACTGATCGAGTGAGGAGAAGGAGTGAAAAACCTCCCCCGAAGGGGAAGGAGCATACGAGGGAGCTGAGATGGGGAAAGAAAGAGAAGACGTTTCCCGTAACCAAGGAAGTAACTGGAGATCCTTCTGATGACTCCTTGGCTGGCTTACGCAGCTTCTTTCTGCCCCCATAGCGCTCCACTGCTCCTCCGACCAAGACACACACATATCACATGTATCGGTGCGAGAGCATTCACGCCTCAACACCAAGTACAAAATTCATGAGGGTCAACTTCAAAAGGCCCAACACTTACGGCCCTAACCACCAGGGCACAATCTGCGGCTGATGGGGGGGCAAGGGGGTCTCTCCGGCTCTAGTGATTCCATTTCCATTACACAAATGAAGCACTGTATGAATATAAAAACACAACACACCCGTACTTACTGATATCTTTGCACTAGCACACAGTAAAAGGAAAAGCAAAAAAGTCTTCATGCAGTGAAGCAAACCAAGCATACGACAGAAATAGGCAGAGAGGCGAGCAACACGTCCATCCACCAACGCGGCCGAAAGCAAAGTGAATCCTCTCCTCGCAGTCGGACTGACCACCAACTGCCGGACAAGTAGTTAACTACCGAACCCCCTTGTTCGAAGCTTACGACCGGTTCAGCTGCCGCTAAGTATTTTCCTATTGTTAAAGGACCGAGGGTTTGTATACGTATCAGAACAAACTGTCTGATAACCAGACCTGGGAAGACTCTCAGAAGGTAGAAAAGGTGAGAGAGCCTAGTATCCTTACGGTATCTGCTAAAAGCAAATGACCTTGCAGGTACATAAGGCCATGAGTGGTTGTCAACTAATGTTGACAACGACCATACAAGTCAGGGAGAGCAAAAGTAATCGCGTGCAAGTGCATAGAAGCTATCCCCAGGTAATCAGGCTCTTTCATGCAAACACTGATGAGGACTCACCAACGGAGAGTGTGTGCACACTTGGGTTATCCTATAGATGTGCTAAGTCTTCTTTGAGGCAGTACCCTCTGCTAGTGAGGAAAATCTAATCAACAAAGCTTTGGGTTTCTCCTTGGTTCCCAAAAACTTCAAGGAAAGATTTACAATCCAAGGAAGTAGCTATGATCTCTTTCCATGATCACTGACACATCAGCAACTCTATCTGTGAATAAGTTCTCTGAAGATTGGAGGTGTCCGCCTCATGAGAAATTATCTTAAGAAGCCTTTCCAGTCATGGAAACCCCCTGGACTACTCTCCGCAAAGAGACGAGCCGTGATAGAAAGCCCAGGCCTTCTTTTGAGGGTGCCGGGCACTTTGTTCTGACCTGCCAGAGCCAAAACTCTGACATGAGAGGAAAGCCGTAAGATTGTCAACCTGTGGTGATGATGATTGCAATGGTCTAAGAGAGCGAACCCACTCATGATAACATGGCCAAGGGCTGTCCCATGGAGAGTGAATGGGTTCATGCAATGTACACTGAAGCTATCCCCAGATAAGCAAGCTTGTTCACGTGAACACGGGCAAGGGCTGACCCAGGGAGAGCGATCGTGAACTCTCGGGTATAGACTCAGGTTGTCCTCTTGACACGCCCCAGTCTTCTTCGAGACCTTGGACTCTGCACACGAAGAGGACTGTATGGGGAATTTGTTCATAGCTTAAGGTGAGCGGACTGCTCCCAAGTCATGAAATATTGTGCTCAGTTGCTCCCACTACTTGAGAAATGAAGGTAGGCTCTATACCAGACCATGGAGTGAGTCCATGGTACATACTGGTGGAAAGTAACTCGAGATTTCGGAGAAACCCAAGTAACCATGGTGACGCGGGTCTCATCAGAGATGCAGGCACCAGAGGCTCTTGAGTAACGAGCGTTTTGATAACCCATTACAGACTGAAGATTTTCCTGTTTTAACTACTGGTCAGTTAGCTGCAGACCTTGATATTTTGGAAGTACTGAATTCCTCTACAATCTAGCCCTTGTTGGCTATAATGTAGCAACAACTTCACTTTTATGTTTTTTAATCTGCATTTTCTGGTGGTTATATTGGATAGCTTACTAGGTCCTTGTACTTTCCAACTTAAATTTAACTTAAAGGGTTTTATTTGGCTTTATTCTATCATTTGATTACACATTAATAGCCATCATTTAAATTACTTTATGATAAAATTTTATACATGCTTAACTAATAATTTCTTAGCTAAGAGTTTCTACTTGACAGTAGCTTGAATTTTTGAAATTCAAGGTAGCAATTTTGTTTGTTTGTGTAGGTGACAAGACCCACCCACTTTCAGGGTAAGAAAGAGGAATAACTACACAAATAGCTCAATTTGTTTATGATTAAACATCCACAAGCGGGGAGGAGGGTGGGCTCCATCCATAATCACTGGGTAAGTATAGTATATCAAATTCTATTTTATCATAAAAAATGTCATTTCTA
The DNA here is from genome assembly GCF_015104395.2 of Macrobrachium nipponense. Lineage (NCBI taxonomy): Eukaryota > Metazoa > Arthropoda > Malacostraca > Decapoda > Palaemonidae > Macrobrachium > Macrobrachium nipponense. The sequence continues at coordinate 29,185,887 of NC_061095.1, read as the reverse complement.
TATACTGAAGGAAGTGGAGAATATGGACCAAACTATGCACAATAAATTTAAAAATAATAATGAAGTAAAAAAAAAATGCTTGATGTTTCCTCACTTGTTAAGAGAGCTGCTGCACATAGATACTGCCTCTGGTTGGTGCTCCTCTCAACATGTAGGGTATGGTGATATAGCCTAGAAGTGCCTCTACTGACATGGGACCTTGCAGCAAAAGAGTACTCCAAAGGCTGACAAGGTATTAAAAAACAGCTTTGCGACAAAGGTTATTACCGAAGGCTAACATAACACCCACAATCGTCCCTGACCAGGGCACAATATCACAAAACAAAAAAAAAGACAATTTTCTCACCTACACCAAAAAATGCTAAAAATATGACCACTACCCAAAATTAAAACTGTTGGGCACTCCACAGGAAGTCACCAGTTATCGGCACTGATAAAAAAATAAGGGCACCAATACATACTAACAGAGGTGCCATTAACCCTTTAACGCCGATTGGACGTATGGTACGTCAATATAAAAAAGTTTTTTTAAAAATTCCTGGAAAAATAGTTATAGGCCTACCAGGCAAAAACTTTTGAATCATGTGCCTTGGGTGGGGGATGCTGGGAGCTGACGGATCAAGGCGTTGTTTTGTTTGCAGTCGTTACGCAGGCGTGCAAGCGTGAATTTCTTTCTTATCGCACTAAAAAGTATCAGTGACACAGCTCAGAAATTATTTCGTCACTTTGACATAATTTTTGCACCATTTTATATTAGCCGTTACATGGAGTTTTATATATGAAAATGTTTGCAATTTCATGTAGAATACAACTAAAAACAACTCATGGTTGTAGCTTTTATCAGTTTTTGAAATATTTTCATATAAATAACGATAAGTGCCAAAATTTCAACCTTCGGTCAACTTTGACTCGACCAAAATGGTCACAAAACGCAATTGTAAGCTAAAACTCTTATATTCTAGTAATATTCAATCATTTACCTTCATTTTGCAACAAATTGGAAGTCTCTAGCAAATATTTTGATTTATGGTGAATTTATGAAAAAAACTTTTTCCTTACGTCTGCCCGGTAACTCTTCCGAAAAAATCATAAATTTTTTCGTCCGATTGTCGTAATATTTGCACCATTTTAAATTAGCCGTTACATAAAGTTTTATATATGGAAATGTGCGCAATTTCATGTAGAATACAACTAAAAACAACCCATGGTTGTAGCTTTTATCAGTTTTGAAATATTTTCATATAAATAACGATAAGTGCCAAAATATCAACCTTCGGTCAACTTTGACTCGACCGAAATGGTCGAAAAATGCAATTGTAAGCTAAAACTTTTATATTCTAGGAATATTCAATCATTTATCTTCATTTTGCAACAAATTGGCAAGTCTCTAGCACAATATTTCAATTTATGGTGATTTATAAAAAAAAAAAAAAAAAGTCCTTACGTCTGCGCGGTAACTTCCGAAAAAAATCAGAAATTTTTTCGTCCGATTGTCGTAATGTTTGCACCATTTTAAATTTGCCGTTACATAAAGTTTTTATATATGAAAATGTGTGCAATTTCATGTAGAATACAACAATAAACAACCCATGGTTGTAGCTTTTATCAGTTTTGAAATATTTACATATAAATCACGATAAGTGACTCGACCGAAATGGTCGAAAAATGCAATTGTAAGCTAAAACTATTACATTCTAGTAATATTCAATCATTTACCTTTATTTTGCAATAAATTGGAAGTCTCTATCACAATATTTTGATTTATGGTGAATTTATGAAATAAACTTTTTCCTTACGTCAGCGTGGTAACTCTTCCGAAAAAATCATAAATCTTTTCGTCCGATTGTCGTAATGTTTACACCATTTTAAATTAGCTGTTACATAAAGTTTTATATATGAAGATGTGCGTAATTTTAAGTAGAATACAACAAAAAACAACCCATGGTTATTAGTTTTGAAATATTTTCATACAAATAACGATAAATAGAAAAAATTCGTCCTTTGGTCAACTTTAACTCAACCGAAATGGTCGAAAACTGCAATTGTAAGCTACAACACTTACAGTCTAGTAATATTCAATCAATTACATTCATTTTGCAACAAACGGGAAGTCTCTAGCACAATATTTTGATTTGTGGTGAATTTTTGAAAACAGCTTTTTTTTCGTCCGCGCGTTACGAATTCATGCATCATTTTGTGATAATATTTTCTCTGTGTTGCCGTGATCATTTTACAATGTGTTATATACCAAAATGATTGCAATTTAGTGTACAATACAACGGAAAAAAATTAACTCGTTAGCTTAACCGTTTGTTCACAGCGCGAGTTTGAATACAATTATATAATGAAATTTTGTGTTTTCGCGCTATCATATACGTATCCCATTATTATATATGATAATGATTTTATCATTTCGATGGTTGCCATACTAAACTTCACGCAATGACAAAAAAAGGAGCCAAAAATGAACTCTTAATCTTGAAAACTAAGCGTGCTGTGATTGTTAGAAAAAAAAAAAATTTCCGCTTCGGCCCTCACTCCGAGACCCCCCCGGCATACGGGAGACGATTTTTATTATACCCCTTCGGCGTTAAAGGGTTAACTGACTATTGGCACCAAAAATTGCGCCAAAAATTGCCGATTTTCAGTCATCATTGATTTTCCCTTATCAAGCCGTCAGAACGGAACCCCTGTCGATAACCAGGAACTGTCTGTAATATTTTGTATCACCCAGGCTTCCCTAGAACTCAACACCATGTTCAAGGAGAGAGAGCGCAAAAATTGGAAGGACCACTTCCTACGCTTCGTCACCCAACACTACGCCAGCAACAGATACTGGTCCTAAGGTACTGCAATTCTCATAAAGTTACAATAATTTCATTTTACGATGGGTTTAGCAATTACGTAATACCAATATGACAATAGTTTGAAAATACATATTCTTAAATTTAACGCACAACAGGTGCAGGCAGTAGTGTACAATCAGGCAACAGGCAACGTATGGTGTACAAAATCCTCTCAGGAGGAGGCAGCCACTCCCAAGAAAGGAGCTTCCCCAGTCACATAAGACAATGTGACAATTATGTGAAATGCGGGAGTGAGGAATACTGTATGTTCTCAAACATGCCTTTCCTTGTTCCCTCTTCTCAGAAAGCAAGCTCTCCACTTCACTTAGGGCTTTCTTCGACAAATAAGAGAACATTTTCAAGAGCTTGGCAGACTCCAATGGCTGATTACTCATCATAAAAGTTTAAGCCAGAGAGCAATGAGTCATGGGAGAGAAGAACTTCAAGAAGTTCTGTTATAAGAACTTAAGTAACAATGCATGGGGAGAGGAAGTTTATTCCTGGTCCTGGTCTTAATCAACTGACAAAGTTGGGGATAACGCAGGGTCTGCAAAATACAGGCAGTCCCCGGGTTACGACGGGGGTTCCGTTCTTGAGACGCATCGTAAGCCGAAAATCGTCGTAAGCCAAAACATTGTCAAAAATCCTAAGAAAACATTATTTTTAATGCTTTAGGTGCATTCAAAACTATGTAAACTGCATTCTTATTGCATTTTTCATAAAAAAAAAAACCTTTAAATATTGATTATTTTGCATTTTTGGTGCCATATTTCATCTGCCAGATCAGCATTTGTAGGCGTCGTAACTCTGGAACATGCGTCGTAACCCTGGAACATGCGTCGTAACCCTGGAACATGCGTCGTAACCCTGGAAATAATTTCTGATGAATATAATTGAAAAGCGTCGTAACCTCGGAACGTCGTAAGCCGAGACCGTCGTAACCCAGGGACGCCTGTACGTACTATCCAGTTGGCACAGTAAAGGAGCCAATGATGGGTCTAAAGCAGAAGCAGCCTGAAGGTTCAAAGCTGAACTAGACAAAATTAGCTTTTGAGGATTAGAAGGTGACAAAACCTGGAAAGGTTCCCCCTGAAACATTCACGCCTGCACAGTCAGTCAAAATAAGGCCTAGACTTCCTAGAGCACCTGGGAGCTATAAGAGAACCATCTACTATTTCATGACGTTTGGTCACTTCAGGGCACTCATGTACTTCAGGGTGCTCTGAATCTTCATGACGTTCAGCGAATATGGAATTTTAATTCTAAAATTAATATTAATAATACTTACCTGTATAATTTATCTAGCCCCAAATCCCCAAAAACCGCACCAAAATTTACCACATTGGCAACCCTGTTACCTCCTATTCTGTCCGCTAGTTGGCAACGCTGCTGTTGACAGTTACAAAACCTTCCCTGAAAATCAGTTGTGATAGGCAGATTGTGGGGTAGGATGGGTGGGACTAGATAAATTATACAGGTAAGTATTATTCATATTAATTTTAGAATAACAATTCCATATTAATAAACATTACCTTAATATAATTTATCTAGCCCGATTAACCACATTGAAAAGGAGGAGGGAATCTGAGTACAATTTCCCCTTCGGACAGAATAGGACATAAAACAATCAAAGAAATATATATCATAGGCAGTTAAAAACTCAACCCGAGGTCTAACATACTAAGAACTCAAAGTCTCCTACCATAATGCCGCAGAACTGCGGTAGTAAAGGACAAGGAGTAAGTGTATAGTCATTCAGTCTGTACTAAAGTCAGGTGACACACCAGGTGACCAGTCAGACAAAATGAGGACAGCAAGGCTGCACCCCGATGACTTTATCAAGCACTACAATGACACCTGCTCTCTCACGAATGTCTGGCGCCAAGAGAGAGGATCGGGTATTGACAACTCTTTCCCTGAAGGATGAGTGCCTGGACTGCCTGGGCGATTCAAAGCTAAGCAAACATTGGGGGTGTATCAACGCAACCCAACGTCGTCAGCAGCGATATCGGCTCATGAGCAACTCCTGACTCAAGCTTTCTGGTGCCAAGACAAAGGAGCGCGGAGCAAAAAGGCGACTCAGTCCCGAAGGACGAGTGCCGGCAGTCCAACCTGGTCTCATGTTAAACGATCATCGGAGGGTGTATCAACGCAACCGACGTCGTCAACGAGAAACTCAGGGCTACTAAATGTCGCCTGATCTCGCACGAGTGTCTGACTCCGAGAAAACAGGTAAGACAAAAAGTAGATGGTAAATGAGTCACCAGATGACAGCAGACGATCCATCGAATAATTCCCTATCCAGATGGACAATGGAAAAAGCGTGAGTCGTCAGGACAAGCGAACCAGTGGCTAGTCCTAGGTCGGCATCGACTTTGGGAGAAGCATAGTCGCCAGTGCCGACAACCCAGTGGCTGGTCCTATGTCACACTGACAATGGAAGCAGCATGAGTTGTCAAGCAGCTAGTCCTTGTCATCAACAACACCTAAATACCAAACTGCCTAATTCCCATTATAACTAAACCAAAAACTGCCATAAGTTATAATGTAAAACAAAAAATATCACAACAAAAGAAAAAAATAATATATAGGTAGCAACCAAACTTAAAACAGGAAGACTACCTAATTCTCCTGTCTGACGACCTGTCCTACCATCACCAACGGGCCCAAGGAACGAAAGTCGCCTAAAACTAGAGAAATATACCCTCCAGTAAAAGGAGCAAAAAACAAAAAAAAAAAAAAAAAAAAAACAGAAATAGAACGCTAAGTCGCCGCCTCAAGCACCTTGGCGACCGAGACGTTCTTCATAAAAGCTACTGATGTAGCAACTCTAATACTGTGTGCTCTCGGTGTCTGGCCCTCACGCAGCCGAACACAGTTTTAATAATAAGATCTCTGAGAAAAAAGGATACACCATTCTTTGATATAGGTCTCTGACATTTCGGGTGAAACAAACAGATGACGGGGACGACCCTGAATGTCCTTCATCTGGCGTAAATAGCATGAGAGCGCCCTAACAGGGCAAAGAACTAATTCCTCGTTTAAATTACCGACAAAGTCGACCAGCGACTTCAGCACGAAAGACCTGGGAATGGGATTATCAGACAATTCAGTCTTTGCGACAAATTCGGGAAGGCATGACAAAATCATGTCTTTTGTCCATCTAGCAACCATAAAGAAGTGCTTGCAGTTCACCCACCCTCTTGACTGTAGCCAGCGAGACAAGGAGAGTGTCTTAGAAGAGGTGTCCCTAAAATCGGCCGTATTCAGAGGCTCAAACGGAGGGAACCTAAAGACTTTAAGGACTTTATTAATGTCCCATGTCGGAGGAGAACACTGCAGACTGGGTCGGCCAACTGTCGCGCCACTCTGGAGGAGAACCCTTCGTGCTTGGAGAATCTCTTGACAGTCTCCAGGCATGAAGATGAGCATGTGGAGCCTCTGATGGAACCAATGAAAATGGGGTTGTTTGAGAAGATCTGGTCTCACTGTCAGACAAATGGGGGGGCCTCCACCAGAGCTTCCAGTAGGTCGGGAAACCACTCCTTTTGTGGCCAGAAGGGGGCAATCAAGGCGAGATCCAGACGCTTGGTTGCACTCACTTGTTGAGGACTGACCTCACCAGAGCGAACGGAGGAAATGCATAGTCTTGAAGGCCCTCCCAGTCCTGCAAAAGAGCGTCTGTCCCGGCACTCTGAGGAGTCTGGTAAGAGGCAAAAGATCTTGGCACCTAAAATTCAATGGGGTGGCCAAAAACAGATTGACTGTGACAGGCCACTTCTTCTTGAGGCTGTCGAAGACTTCCTGGTAAGTGTCCATTCCGACCCTTGAACTTCATTCGGTCTGGACAAGGCGTCTGCTAAGACATTGTGATGGCCCAGGATAAACTGAGGGACCAACGTAATCCCCGTCTTCTGCCCAACACAGGATTGATCGCGCTTCTTGAGTGAGAAGGTCCAACTGTGTGCCATCTTGGTTTCTTCAACTGTGTGCCATCTTGGTTACTTAAGCACGAGACTGCTGTGGTGTTGTCGACGAAGATTGCAACAACCGATTCCAACAGTTGATCCTGAAATGAAAGGCCTAGGTACACTGCCCTTAGTTCCTTCCAATTTATTGACATGATCCTCTCTTCCTCTGACCAAAGGCCCGAATCAGCCTCAGAGCCCAGGTGCGCGCCCCAACCTGGATCCGAGGCGTCTGACCAAAACATTAGGTCCGGCGGAACTGAAAGAAGAGATGTCCCTGACTTGAGGCGGTGAACTTGCATCCACCAACGGAGATCCTTCCGACATTGTGGAGAGGAGGCGACTATCACGAAATCCCAAGACTGGCGAAGTGTCGACTGAAGGGACCTCATTCTGAGACAACCTCCAGGAACCAGTTGGATGAGGGATGACAAATGGCCCAGGAGAGTCCTCCAAAGAGAAACTGACTGCATTATGAAAGAAAAAAATTCTTCGACCAGACTTAAAAGCTTGTCTATCCATTTCGGAGCGGAAGAAGCCCTCAAAATCTGGGAATTCAAAACAATCCCCAGATAAGTCAGATCTGGCAAGGGATTAGACTGGACTTGTCTAAGTTGATATAAATGCCCAACTCGACACAGAGACAGAACTATCTCCCTCAACCGTGAACGGAGACATTTCTCTAGGATTCAGCCTGGACTAACCAATCGTCCAGATACCGAAGCATCCTTACATTTAACTGATGCAAAATACCCGAAACAGGAGCCATCACCCGAGAAAAGACTTGTGGAGCAGTGGTGAGGCCGAAACAAAGGGTCTTGAAGTGGAAAACTCCCCAGTCCGTGAAAAACCAAAGGTAAGGTCTGCTCTTTGGATGGATGGGGATTTGCAGATAACCATCCTGCAGATCAATGGAAATCATCCAGTCCCCCATCCTGACTGATGAAAGAACAGTCTGAACAGTCTCCATTCGTAACTTGGATTTTAGAATGAACTTGTTCAAGACCGAAAGATCTATGATGGGGCGCCAGGCACCTGAGGCCTTAGAACTACAACACCCGTGAGTAAAACCAGGGAGAAGGAGGAGCTCGCTCTATGGCATCCTTCTCCAAGAGAGCTGAAAGCTCCTTCTCCAAGGCTTGACCCCTGATTGAGTGCGAGGAATAACTGCTGAACTCGAGAGGATGATTGGAAAGTGGAGGTCTCGAAACAAAAGGGAACTCGCAACCTACCTTCAGGACCTCCACCACCCAAGCATCCACTGCTCTCTCCAGCCAAGCTGACCAATGGCAAGAGACAAGCTCCTACTGTAGTCTCTGGGAGAGGTAATAAATCCTACTTCCGAAAATTCTTACGCAGAGGCAAGGAAGAAGAAGAAGAAGGAGGAGGTCCACCTGGAGGCTGAGCTCTTCCCCTGCCCTTAGAGCCCCGCCAAGAACCTCTCCAGCGTTTCAAAGAGTGAGCACCAGAGGAGGAAGCTGAGGCGCCAGAAACCCGAGATGAACTCTGGAAAAACGAGCCAGAAGGAGGAGGTTGTTGGGCTGGAGCAAAAGGTACGGATCTGGCACTAAACTTACGCTTACTCCTTGAAGGAACAGGAGGAAGACCAGAGGAAAAAGTCCTTGATAAGGCCCAGTGAGCTTGGGAAGAGGCATCACCTTGATGTTCCTTCGAAAACTCAGATATATCAAATAGGGAATCGCCAAAAGGAGAAGAGGACAACAAACGGCTTCTCTGAATCTCAAATACATGAGGAGGGCTGGTTTTAAAATTTATTAATTTTATTCCCTTCTTATTTTTTTTAATTTTTCAACTTGTTTTATGGATTTTTTAAATGACGAAAACAAAACAGGCTACGCCTTAGAGAAACACGAAAGGCCTGCATTGAAGCGCGGCAAGCTCGTTCTGATGTAACAGAAGCGATTGAAACAGACGAGCAGAATTTCTCAAAAAGAGGAGCATCGGGAGGAACAAACCTGGAGTCCTTGATATACATTAAAAGACCTCCGAGGACCCACATATTGAAGGATTGAGCTTCTTTTAAGGGGCTCATAACAGACTCCATGGCAATAACGTCTTCGATTGAGACTGAGACCGAAGCCTTGGAAAGCAAGGGTTGACCCGAGATTCGGACAAAATCAGGATTTGGTTGGGGGGTCGAGAGAATGAAGTATCATCCGCCACATGATAAAACTCCTCTCTGGTGTCGTAGAAGAGAAGAAGAGACTTCCTCTTCCCTTCCCTGATCACCTTCGAAAGTTAGGCGGCGACGTCCGCCCTCACTCTCGCGAACCTCTGAGCAAGGGAAAAAACGTAAAAATCCCTTCTGTAATAAAACGAGGCAGAGGCTGCTTCTGCTTAGGCCTCGCCTGAGGAAGAAAACTCAAAATTAAATCAAAAAGTTTCTTGAACTCAACATCATTACTGCCTTTCAAGGAAACATCAATATCACATGAATCCAAGTCATCATCATCATCATTGTCAGATCCTAACTGAGAAACTTCCCCTGAAGTAAGATCCTGACGACTAGCTATCTTAGGTCTAACACTAATAACCCTCCTCCCTTCTCCTAAATAGCGCCCTTTTGGCACTGTTACGGGACTAACAGGGACACATTGGGTAAAGAATCGTCAGGCACCTGCCCGGACCGGATCCCCCCTAGGCTTCGCTACGACGGGGTCACAAGCCGGGGTATCTGTCGCACCGTTACCCATGGTGCTGTTGACAGGTACCTGACGACGAGCTGAAAATGAATCTAAAAAGTGTTAGACATTCTAGTAAAAGCTTCTTCAAAATTCTGACAGCTTGTTAAAAACCTTAGCTGAAATGTGTCTATCTAGCTAAACTAAGCTGTAATTTTTCAAACTTTTGTTCCAACTAGTTTCCATCGCCAAAACTTTGAATCAACATCAGAAACGACTTCACTATTTACCGGTTGTACAGGTGGCAAAGCATCAATTAATTCGGAATCGGAATCACACGATACCGAAACCGAAGAGCCAGAACCATGAGCGCACAAATCAAGGAAATCATTAGATAGAGGTCTAGCTACCGATTTCTTTTTCTCCTTAATAAATCTGTTACGCTGCAAGATTCTTTAATGTTTCATACAGGCTAAGTCGTCAAGTCTTCATCAGACCAAGGCATACATAAGTCACAACAATAAGTCAAATCACAAACCTATCCACGACAAAGCTACAAATGTTATGGGGTTAATACTCCCTGCTACTCATCCTTGTCCCACAAGCCGGGGCAATTCCTGATGTTGCGGCAGAAAGAAGCATCGAATTATCTTGACAATCCACTGGACTGTTGGACAGGTCACGTAATTCCGGGTCGCGCAAAAATTCGTAATATAATATAAATACCACAATGGAAATAAAAGTTAATTCACTATTTCATGGATGTAATACATGAGTGGTACCAAACATAAAGTCGCATTAACAATTAATGAGAGCTTTAAAGGCACAAAAAGGTTTAGGAAATTTATAAAGAGCGGCCGTGATGTAAACAACACGGGCGCTCGTTAACAACTGATTTTCAGGGAAGGTTTTGTAACTGTCAACAGCAGCATTGCCAACTAACGGACAGAATAGGAGGTAACAGGGTTGCCAATGTGGTAAATTTTGGTGCGGTTTTTGGGGATTTAGGGCTATATAAATTATATTAAGGTAATGTTTATTAATACTAGGCATTCAGAGAAGCAGCAAGGCACTTTGTACTCGAAGAAGAACGCTTACAAGATGATGATGAATATCTATGCTCCCTTCCCTGACTGATGTTCAGGAGAAGAAAAGCCACCTCCTCCACTGCCACTTCACTTTTTTAAATTTTGAAAACAACACTGAACTAACTACTACATTAAATTTTTGATAAAATTTATTTTCTAAGCTGGCGAAGCGATTGGATTTAAAAGTGTGGGAGCAAGGAGAAGTAGGTGGTCTGGGAGAATGGATTGATACAGGAAAAACAGGATTAATTAGAGAAGCAACAGGAATATCAACATTAATGGACAGAGGTTTCTTAGTCTGGCTAACAACCATTTTCCCACAGGCTTTATCAGCCGCCTTTCTCTTTTGGTCTCTCTCTCTAATTTAGTTAAATACGTACTAAGAAGCTAACTATCATTTTCCCACAGGCTTTATCAGCAGCCTTTCTCTTTTGGTCTCTCTCTAATTTGGTTAAATAAGAAGCTCAGGCTTATCAGCTGCCTTTCTCTTTTGGTCTCTCTCTAATTTAGCTAAATGAGAAGCTAATGTCTTTCATTTCTGTTCACGTTCATTCCGTTGCATTTCATCTTGGTTAATTAATATTACCATACCTTCCATCTACAGTTTAGTGCAAAGGGTGTGAGTGTCACATGTTAACTTGGTCATTCGGGCTTTGCAGCCTTTGCTACAGTATCGGAAACTAGAAGAGGTAATGTCAGACATACCTAACAAGCAAACAAGTTACGATCATAAAAATCGGTCAAATCACAAGTCTCAAATGTAAAAATTTAAGTCAAAACAATGCCAAAAGGCTACCATAACAGAATATATCCCCAAATGGGAAGATAGTATAAAATTAAAAACCAAGCTGCTCTGTCAACAGTGTGTGTAAACGTTACAAGCATTAGAAACAAATTGAGCTATTAGCGTAGTTATTCCTCTTTCTTACCCTGAAAGTGGGTAGCTCTTGTCACCTACTCAAACAAAAGAATCACTACCACGAATTTTGAAAATTCAAGCTGCTGTAAAGTACAAACTTTTAGCAAAGTAACTATGTACTGGGTAAGTTCTATATTTTACCATATACATCTTATAAAATTTTTACATACTTAAGATACATTAGTGAACTTATTAACCTACAACTGGTTCTGAAGGGGTTAGAAGGTCCATATCACCAAAAAAAAATTACACTCTATGGGTTCCTTTATCTTTTACAACAGTAGTTTCCTATTAGAGCCTTCCAATGCATGTAACTATGTCTCAATGAGAAGTAAATATACTGCCATGAATAAGCATAAAAACACTTACCAAAACTGACAAAGAAGTAATTTACTTTCAGTTTTTCCTGGAAGAGGTACACCATTGAAGTACCACTGCAATTCTGGATATGGTGATCCAAAAAGTCTAACTTCCATCTTATATGGCTGCCCTAACTGTACTGCAACTTCCTGGTCTTCTTCGGGATATCCATATTCCACTTTCACTAAAAGATAAACAAAAATGTTTTATTGCAGCTATGCATTTAACAATTCCAGTTTGTTCTTATTACATTTTATCAAAATTAAAATACTTCATTCTGGTATAGTTGTCATGTAGTCATTGATTTGTTCCATAAAGTATACAATATACATGTTAAACCAGCAAATTTTGCATTAAACTGCATTTTGCCAACATATACAAGCCTCTAGTCTCTCAACAGAATACTGAGCTAGTCTGGTAGCTGACTTTATAACAAGGTTGATTGACTGATTGATTACTGGTTACTAAAACTGGTGTCACATCATCTAGGTTATTGATGCCATAAATTAAATATAAAATAAAATATCTAAAAATATATATACAGGTACAGTGCCCCCCCCCCCCCCCCACAAACCCCCCCCCCCCCCCCCCCCCCCCCCCGTATTCGCGGGGGATGCTTACCAGACCCCACTGCGAATAGTTGGAAACCCTATAAAAATGCTCAACACCTATTTTGATAGTTAAAAAAAAAAAAATCACTTTAAATTTTTATACCTGGTTTTTTTAATAGTTTTACCACAAAAAGTGCATTTTATGATGAAACTGATTAAGAAAATGAAAAAATCTGTGGATATTTCTCATTGGAAAATACTGCAAATAGGCAAAAAGGGGGGGGTCCACTGTAGTGATTATTTTTGTTGGATAACCCTGCGAATAGGCGAATTTCTTGCAAATAATGGGTAGATATGGTCCAGAGAGAAATCCATGAATCCGGAGAATGCGAATAAAGGGCCCACTGTACAAGCCAATTCTGGAAGTTCAATGCATTCTCACAATGATATATCAGTAGAATAAAACAAATTGGGGACGAAGCAAGAATCAGATTCGGACCGTCATCGGCATAATTGAGTGATGTCAGGATGCTGATGCCTACCCCCCCGTATAATTCTTAAATAAAACAAAAATGGGAACAAATATGCATCTTTTCCTTGAATCTTTTAAAAAGTTATATGTTACTTCACTGTATCCAATAATATTGTATGTATTCTCATACATACTACAGTGGGCACCGCCGTGTTCACGTTCTCCGGATTTGCAGACTTACGGATTTACAGATTTCTCTCTGGACCATATCTACCCATTATATGCGGGAAATTTGCCTATTCGCAGTACTTTTGGATGAGAAATATCCAGAACTTCCTGGTTTTTTAAATAAATTTCATCATAAAATGCAATTTTGTGATAAAACTTAAAAACCAGGTATACAAATTTCTAGTGGGTTTTCTTAGAGTTTTTACCTACCAAAATAGGGGTTCCAACTATTTGCAGATTCTAAACATTTGCGGGGGGGTCTGGTATGCATCCCCCGTGAATACGGGGAACCACTGTATTGTATCATATAATACGGTATTGTATTATACAATACTAACAAAGCAGTCAATGTTTTGGTTTGGAAATCAGCTAATGATGAGTGTGAGTTTTATTTTGCTGTATTAAACTCAATTTTGACCAAATTTTCTTGCTTCTAGCTAGTACAAAAGAATATCTAAAAACTTTACTTACATGAGACAAGTGGGCATGTTTATTGTGTAAAAACATTACGTGATTCCGTTCACTATTATCACTTTATTGAATCGCAATACGAACTATACATTATTTCTCTTTAATCAGCATGAAGAAAACAGTAAAATGTGTTCTTTTAAGCCCAGAAATTTTGATTTAAACAACTCTCTCAATTTTATGATTTTTATCTACGTTCGTGTTTGATGGCTTTAGTTTACGGGAGTTTTATTCTTATTGTCGGTGCACGATAATATAATCATTAACAGCTTGAACAGTTTTCTCAGCTTCAGCTACAACTTTGTTTTAATTTCACAGTGTATTTCCTTGTTGATCTTTGATTTATAGTGAATAAAGTTATTACATAAAAATATATTTGTCCTATTCTACATAATATTTATAATGTAACTATGGTAATTGTTTACTGTCGTACGATAGTTGAAATACAAGCCAAATGGATGTTGTTATACAATTCGGTTATTTCTCGTTTGGTTGTTCAAGGTTTTACACATTTACGCAACGAATAGAATGTTAAAACAATACTTTCGTCATCCTCTTTTGCTGTTTTGGAAATTATTTAACTAGAAAATGGGATAAAGTTAGGCTACTGTAATTTGGTCTCTCTCTCGCTTCCTGATTGTACGCCGTTGCCTGCACCTGTTACAAGCAAAATTTAAAAATATAAAAATATTGTCGTTTCAGTATTAATTGCTAATCACATTGTAAAACTGGATTATCCTAAGACGAATGATCGCAACTTGAACACTACCTGTACATAATCATATCTATACACATGTACTATCTATACAAACACACGTACTGCCTATACACACAATTAAAATTTGTTGAGGAGGCCTGCCTCCCTAACAAAAAAGATACTTAATTGTTATATATTTCAATCCTCACCAAGAATTGTAGTGAGGACAAAATGTATTGTCAGGTCCCCAAGATATGACCCTATGTCTTAGATTCCCAAGACTGGGGCATTTGACCAGCAAATGTCTCACATTCAATGGCACAATATACAGTCATTGCAAAATGAAGGATTTTCACCTGACATCAAGAACCCTTGGGTGAACCATGTATGTATGTCCAATCCTTAGCCTGCACAACATTGGTTCTTGTCTCATTGGCACACAGGGATATGGCCAAGGGGATACTGATGAAGTAATACTGCACATCTTTTGATTTGTTTCAATTTCTTACCAAAGGGACTGCCAAAGGTTTGTAATTTTCTGACCTAAAAGAATATATACATCTTGATATGGTAGTTGGCATCTTCTGGGTTGGGGAAGTGACAGGTGACTTTGGAAGTTGAAAAGCTTACTCATTTCCAAGAGCCTCAACATGAGAAGGCACCTTGCAAAAATTTACTTCTTTACCTCTTCTTTTCATTGGACATTTCTGTTTTTTCAATGAAACACCTGAAAGGTAATACATCACCATCCTTGACATGTTTAATAGCTTGGTTACACATTTTACTCCAAAAGCGAATGTCTGAGGTTGCTGGGGGTGATTTTCATAAAATTGCAAATGCATTTCTGGCACAGATGCTGGTTAAAGACTTGGGGGGCCTCTGAAATCAGTAACAGCTAAAAACCAGCAAATATTGGTAATGAAGATCCTGAGGCATCTAAGCAGCATCTATAAGCATGCTCTCAGTAGATGATGATTTAAATGCTCCTGTAGACAATCTCACTCCTCCATGATGAATTGAATTGAGCATTTTGGGGCTACAAATTATGCTTTCCTAAGCTATAAACGTCACAACCATAAGCTAATTTTGAAAAGAATAATACTTTGTATAGTCTCAACACCTCAGAAAGTGAGACAGAACTTTCAGATTCATGGCATTCAAGCATTTTGTCAATATATTTCAGATGTGAAATCCAAGTCCGCTTGCTATAAAAACTCTGTAGTAGTCTGAATGTGATTAATAGTTTCTTTTTATTTTTAGTGTTTGTTTGCTTGATTATTTTAATATCTATACTTTTTTCTGGAGGTGAAAACTTATCTTTATTGTTTATTTTTTCTATTTTTTTCTTGGAGTTTGTGTCAGTGTGTTCCTCTTCTACCTGACCTGATAGAAGGAAAAAAAATCACCTAAGACAGAAAAGTAGTTAAAAATATAGGAAGTGACAATGAACATACGGAGAAAACTCAAAGCTGCTAGATTGGAGAGTAAAAAACACTAGATAAGTGCAACCACAATCCCCGTTCCTCCATATATGATGCTAAACCTTAAAAGATGCCGATCTCAACACACTTGCTGCAAAAAAAGTTCGACAGCAGTTGGACAGAAACAAACTACTAAATGTTGGTCTCTCCAGTAAGAACTATATTGAGCAAGCTGATTTCCAATCTGAAAAAGTCTCATAGAACATCAGAAGGGGAAAACTTTAGTATCTGGGGTTCATTTGATAGCATTAAGATGGGAGGATTGTATATTTAGATTGAAAAATTAGATTAGGGATCTTTAATTAGTTTAAGGTTCTCCTGATGGTTAGGGAGGAAACACTACAAATTGAGGGTTAGGAATTAGGTTTAGGTTATTCAGAGGGTAGTGGTAGTATTAAGTTATGCTAGTTAGGAAAAGGAGGATAAGTTTTGAAGAATTATATAAAATAAGGGAAAATGAAGTTTACATTCTGTAGTATTAAGGAAATAAATTAGGTTAAGGAAAGTTGAGTTTTACTGAATAACCTCCAATCTTTCCCCATCATACTGCTTCAATTGTGTCCATATCAAAAGCCCTAGCAATTCGACCCATGAAACCTTGTTTCACCAACACATGGAACTCTCTGCCCATGTATGACAACAATCCTGGATCAGGATGGAATCCTCTTATATGGCAAAAGTTCATGGTTACTGTTTTACTAGTTGAAAAACCTAAATCCACTCATTTCAGCCCACTTGACTATATTATCAATTATTGAAAGGTCATCTACAAAAAGAGTATTTAAGCTAAATTTGAAGGAATTATTTTGGATACTCATTGACTTCTAAGGCAAACAAGGTTATGCTGAGAACACTCCCTTGTGGCACTCCTCCTTCTTGGTGAGTACATTTGACATTGTTGCTGCTATCTGAACCTGAAAAAACCTAATTTTTAAAAATGCCTTGATGAAGAGCCAATTACTTTTAAGGTTACATTCATTAAGAGCCCTCAGAATACCACACCTCCATGTTGAATCATAAGCATTCTTGAGATTACAGACAACTGTGATATTTCTGGGCTCAGCCTGTGTCGCTCCGTGAAATGAATCCTTGATACTCATTTCTAAGGTATAAATATTGCTATATATACCAGAGAAAAAAGAGAAACGATGGTGCCAGAATATTCTGGCTCGCTCACCTTTTAATAAAGGTGTCGGTACAGTAAAAGAGCGAGTGGATACCACTACCAGAGGTCCCTTGTCATTTAGCTTCTTCCCCCATCTACAGAGGAGCCGAACTAAGGCCCCACTACCCGCTACTACTACAGTGAGCGCCTCTGACGTCATTCCTTTCGATAGCATTGTCGGCGTAACACGCATTTATTATCTGTGCTGTGCCTTTTCGTATTCGTTTGGAATTTTCCTAATTCAAGATGGCTCAAGCTTCTGCATCCAAGTTAAGTACTGCTTTCAAGGTTTTAGATCTCATTTGGGATCTCCATCGTTTTTGAGTCTTAGAAGTGAGGTAGCGGGAGCATCATTGTTCCCGCGCCGCCTTCTCCCGACTCGTCGACCGCATGGCGGTCTCACGTGCTCCATTTGGTCCCCTATACCATCTGGGCAACCGATGTTTAGCAGTATTTTCCTTTATCTATACATCTCATTCATATTTAATGCAGTTAGCTTTGTTTTTATACATCCCAGCCCTTCACGGGGATTGTATCGCTCCGACCGCATGTTTCGGATCTTAGCCTAGCCTAGTCAGATCTCGATTCCCTGTTGTTAGGAGTTATGTCCCTCATATCTTACGTTAGGACCTTGTCCTTTTGTATACGTGTCCTTCTGCTTCCTAGTCGCCTGGCCCCCGATTCTTTCGGTACAGCATACTGACTAGCCGCTTGAATGCAGAGGCTAACACACCCAAATCGTCAGATTTGGGATTAGCCTATCCATTCCAGGACAATATCTTTCTCTCATCCTTTTATTATTTCATCTTTCCCCCCCGTGTTAGGCTAGTTAGCTATCTCATTATTATTATTATTATTATTATTGATATTGAATTTATTTTGTGTTGCTATGTTTCACGGCTTTGGGTAGGCCTATAGGCCTCCCCTCGGTCGACTGGTCCTTCACACCGCGTGTCTGTTCACCCAGTTGAGAAGGTTTCCAGTTGATCGCGTACGAGCCACCCTGTTTCCGACCTCCCTCCACCCTCCCCCTCTCCCCCCTTCTACCTACGCGCTCACCCACCTCGGTGAGTGATGACTCGCTCGCTACCCAGCTAGCCTATCCGAGTCTACGTAGGAAAAGGGGGGGAGAGTCCTTAGGGAGGGATAGGGACACACTCGGTGCTCAGGCATACCGTACCCAGCCAACCTTGCTACAGGGTTCAGGGACTCGTCCCTCCCCCTCCCTCCACCAAGCCAAGGTGAGCCACTAGGCACAGGAGGCCGGGACCCCCCCTTTCCACCCTTCATATGACTATATCCCTCCACCCTCCCTCACGTCTGTAACCCTTCTCCCCGCTCCGGCGGTCTCAGGCCCCGTCCGACGCCGACCCTGACCTTCAGAATGGGACTTTTCAGACTTAAGGCTCCGGCCTTATCGAGGAGTTCTATTTTAGTGTATATTCTATTTTGATATATATACATTATATCCTTTTCCATAGCACACACATATTATTACTTTTTTACGGCGGAGTTCCTACTCCTCCAGGTATTTGTCACCCAGTCTCATCACTCCTCTCCCTGTTCACTTGAATGTTACTTTCCGGCACCGGGGACGCCTTGAGTTCATTAATCTGTAAAATTTTTACTCCAGCTCCGGCCGGAGTTGTTTTGAAGTCATGCTCCCCACGTTCCGCTCGTGACATCAGGTTTTATATTACAGGCCCCGGAGTTAGTTGTGACAGGGTGACACTTACCCTCATGTATAATTTTATTATATACTTATATGTATGTATATATATATCTATATGTATATATGCATACTGCATGCCGGAGCTACTCCGGCAGCAATATTATAATTAACTATTAAACCTCTCCGGAGGTTTTCAATGATACTCATGTATCGTTTGACTTACAGGTTACCTGTTGTCAAGAGAAGGGCTGCAACGCAGTTCTTCAAGACCCCTGCGGCCACGAGGTATGCTGGTCTCACGCTGGGTGTGCTGTGAGGGTGGAGGACTTCACCGTGTGGCACCACGAAAACTGCTCTACATGCTACATCCTGGTGAATGAAGCCTCCACCGAAGTATGTCTCATTTCAGACCGCCCTTGTTTTGATACAATGAGTTTCATTTATGTTAATTTTACTTTCTGTACTAGTTTATTCTACCTCTAGTTGTAAGTACTAACACTAACCCCCCTTTTCAGGGCTTTGAAGAGGTCCGGGCGGCAGAACTGGCCTCCCTGAAAGCCTGGGTCGGAGGGTTTGGGAGGAATTCTCCCAAGGGACGTCCCTACATTCTGGCCCAGGACATGGCGGACCTGATCTTCCTCGGTGCCAAGAAAGGGTCAGTGGTGGAACCGGACGTAGCTGCTCCCCTCATAGCCGACATCCAAGCCATGGTAGCACCCCCGGACAACGGTGCCATCGCCGAGGAGGTCACAGGCAAAGTTGCGGCCCTTGACTTGGACCTGGAGCCCATGATTGTCGACGTCATGGGCAACGGTAAGGGTGTGAGTGAGGCAGGTACTGTAGGGGCTCAGGGGCTTTCTTTGAGCCCTTCCCTTTCTCTTCCTTCTACTTCTACTTCTTTCCGGGGTTTCTCGGAGAAGCAGAGGTCTGTTAGGCCGAAGTCTTCTCTGACAATTCCCAAAGTGAAGTCTTCTACAGGCTTCAAATCTAAATCTAAGTCCCTGCCAAAGAAGTCGATCCCTTCTCTTGTCCCTAAGTCATTGGCTCACCATCCCGGGGCTGACAAGACGAAGGCGGTCTCTTCGGCCAAGTCCCCTAAACACAGGCCTCGCAAGGAGAGTTCATGCTTCCTCCTTCGACCCCGAAGCCTTCTCTTCCAATATCTTGGAACAGGTGGGCAACGTCGTTGGGAATTTGGTGCAGTCCAAGTTCCAGGAGATGTTCTCACAACTCTCCAATACGGTCGAGGCTTCGGATCAGTCGATCCAATCCTTGACGGAGAGGGTCGCGGCCCAGGAGAGTGCAATGACAGGCATCCGGGATACTTTGGTTGCAGGGCATTCCCGGTCCGGTCAAGCGATCTTACCTTCGCTTATGCCGGACTCTTCTAACCTCCCTCCATTTAAGCCCAACAACCCTTGGAGGGTGGCTTCAAACGCTCCCTTCTCAGAAGGGATGCTCTCTATTGAAGGTTGTGGAACTCGGAGGCTCGAGGACTTTGAGTTCTACCCCGAGAACTTGCAACCACCATTCATGGGCTACGTTCGCCGAACCGACGCAGCCATGATGAGGGAAGATAAAGTCCCTAAGGAGACAGTCATTCTCCCCCAGGAACAGGCTCAGCAAGCGTGGCTACGAAGTTTGGCGGAGTGGGAGTGCGAAAATACTCACCTCACCGCCTTTAAGAGCCCCTTCACCATTTTCACAACGGTGGAAGGTACGCCACTTCCACTCACTCTGAAAGTGGTGGAAGCCACCTACCAGGCAGCTCTAAAGGACGAGCCCATGCCCCAGCTCCAGGAAACAGAGCCGACCTCTCTCCTAATTCCCGGTTCAGAAAACTATTTTGAAGGAGCAGCTCCTACTTTCACTGTAGGAAAGCTCAAGCCTGACTGTGCCACAACATTGTTTAGCGAGAGACTACCTAGGCTCTCGGATGTGCTAATCCAGACGGAGTATGATGCCCGGACTAGGCTCAGCAGGTCCCTCAACTCCTTGATGATGGCGAAGATGACGGCCCTTGTTTACGAACAAGAGCCGTTCTTTAAGGTTATGGTCAAGTCGCTTCTGCATACAATGCAGTGCGACTTCTATGACTTTGTCATCGCAAGGCGTAATTGCAGGAAGCACGTTCTGGCGGAGGCCACAATCCGCCACGAACCCAACAAGCTTATCGCCTCATCCATATGGGGCACAGACCTCTTCCCCACTCCTGTCGTGAATGAGGTTCTGTATGAAGCCTCTAAGGTTAACCAGAGCTTGAGGGTCCGGTGGGGTCTAGTTGCAAAACGAAAACCCGAATCCACCGGATCCAACCCCAAGTCGAAAAAGAAGCCTAGGAGGTTCCAGTCCTTCCAGGCACCTCAGCAAGCTCTAGTCCAGACGGTACAGGTACCTCAAGTACCACAACAGGCAGCGTCAAAGACACAACCGCAACAGCAGTATGTGCTTCTGACGCAACCTCCGCAACAGCCCCAGCCAACAACCTCCTTCGGTGTCTCGCCGGCCTATAACGCGGCTTTTGAGGCTCAGTCCTTTCAGCCGTTCAATAGGTTCGCCAGAGGTAGCCGGGCCAGAGGTGCCTTCCGCCAAAGAAAGGAGGGCCGGAAGGGCCGCCAACAGGGGAGGGGCAGGGGTTTCCGAGAGCACGTGGAGGCCACCCATCAGCAAACCAGCAGTGAGAGTCCCAAGGTAGGAGGGAGGCTGTACCTCTTCCGTCAAAGGTGGGGGTTCAGCCCTTGGGCTCAGAGCACTGTGACCAAAGGTCTGGGATGGAGTTGGCTTCAAAGTCCTCCTCCATCCAACAGCTTCTATCAAAAACCAACAGCGGAATTGATAGAGTATACCCAAGATCATCTTCTCAAAGGTGTAGTATCAAGGGTCAAGAATTTAAAGTTTCAAGGGTGCTTATTCAGCGTGCTAAAGAAAGGGTCAGAAAAGCAAAGAATTATCCTAGACTTGTCCCATCTAAACTCATTCATTCTTTGCGACAAGTTCAGGATGCTGACCGTTTCGCAGGTACGGACCTTACTTCCCCGTGGGGCTGTCACAACCTCTATAGATCTTACAGATGCCTACTATCATGTTCCAATAGCCAGACACTTCCGCGCATTTCTAGGCTTCAAACTGGGAAGGATAGCTTACTCCTTCAAAGTGATGCCATTCGGGCTCAACATTGCACCCAGAATTTTCACAAAGTTGGCGGAAGCAGTCGTCCAAGAATTGAGGACGCAAGGAATAATGTTGGTGGCCTATCTAGACGACTGGCTTATATGGGCAAGGAACCCCGAGGAATGCCAAAGAGCGACGGTCAAAGTAATCAAATTCCTGGAACACCTAGGGTTCCAAATAAACAGGACTAAGTCCAGGCTAACACCGGAATCATGCTTCCGATGGTTAGGCCTACAGTGGGACTTGAGATCCCATACTCTATCAATCCCGCCGTTGAAAAGAAAAGAAATAGCCCAGTCCACAAGGCAATTTCTCAAACACATCCAGACTTCTCGGAGGAACCAAGAGAGAATCTTAGGTTCACTCCAATTTGCTTCAGTCACGGACATTCTTCTGAAAGCCAGGCTGAAGGACATAAACCGGGTCTGGCGTTCAAGAGCAAACCGCAGGTCTCAGGACAAACTAGCCTCCATCCCGGCGGTTCTACGGAAACGTATCCGCCCACGGACGGAGGTCGAGAACTTATCAAGAGCAGTACCTCTCCAGTTTCCCCCACCATCACTAGTGATCCACACGGACGCTTCACTAAGCGGGTGGGGCCGGTACTCACAGTACAAAAAGGTCCAGGGAACCTGGTCCCTACCATTTCGCCAGCTCCATATCAATGTACTGGAAACCATGGCAGTATTTCTCACTCTGAAGAGGCTCCGGCCCCCCAAGAAAATACATGTCAAGCTAGTTCTAGACAGTGCAGTAGTAGTCCACTGTATAAACAGGGGCGGATCCAAGTCAAGTCACCTGAATCATGTACTGATAGCCAGTTTTAACTTGGCGGACAAGAACAAATGGCACCTGTCAGCCACCCACCTAGCCGGGGTAAGGAACGTAGCAGATGCACTATCACGCTCCGCCCCGCTGGAGTCTGAGTGGACCTTAGACAAGGAGTCATTCAAATGGATCTGTCAGAAGGTCCCGGGGCTCCAGGTAGATCTCTTCACCTCGGAGTCAAATCACCAACTCCCTTGCTATGTAGCTCCCAACCTGGACCCTCTGGCCTATGCCACGGACTGCTATGGCTCTGGATTGGAACGTGTGGAAGAAGATTTATCTGTTTCCTCCAGTGAATCTTCTTCTGAAAGTACTGGACAAGCTCAGAACGTTCAAAGGACGCGTTGCTTTGGCACAAAAGCAATTGGTTTCCCCTACTCCTAGAATTGGGTCTCCGGCCTCAAAAGATTCCCAATCCCAAACTGACTCAGTTAGTACAAACGCGGACTGTGTCCGCTTCCTCAAGAATTCAGAAAGCCTTAACTTTATGGATTTTATGAAGTCTGCGGCACAAAGGGATGCTAACATCGATCACAAAAACATCAAATTCTTAGACACTGATAAAAGGGAATCCACATTGCGTCAGTATGATTCAGCCGTTAAGAAACTGGCTTTGTTCCTCAAAGGTTCAAACGCACAAACCATGACCACAAATTTGGCCATAACTTTTTTCAGGACATTATTCGAGAAAGGTCTAGCAGCAAGCACAATTACTACTACCAAATCTGCTCTTAAAAAGATCTTCCAATTTGGTTTTAGTATAGATCTCATAGATTCTTATTTCTCTTCTATTCCAAAGGCTTGCGCTAGACTCAGACCCTCTGAGAGACCTAGGTCAGTCTCATGGTTTTTAAATGATGTCCTTAAATTGGCCTCACAAATCGATAATGACTTGTGAATATATAGCTCTTTTAAGGAAAACGTTATTCCTAGTAAGTTTGGCCTCAGGAGCTAGAATTTCAGAACTGTCGGCTCTTTCAAGGGATTCAGGTCTCATTGAATTCCTTCCCTCAGGAGAACGTCTCCTTTCTCCAGATCGTCAATTTTTAGCCAAAAACGAAGACCCACAAGAAAATCATACCACTTCCACAGGACCAGTCACTATGTCCAGTCAACTCCCTAAAAGCCTACTTGAGTAGGACTACCCTGATATCCTCAGGCCCATTATTTGTTAGGGAAAAAGGTGGTACAATTTCCTTAAAAGGTATTAGGCAACAAATTTTGTATTTCATAAAACAGGCCAACCCGGAGTCTTTTCCACGGGCTCATGATGTTAGGGCAGTTGCCACCTCCATCAATTACTTTTAACATATGAACTTTGACGATCTTAAGAAATACACAGGCTGGAAATCTCCGACAGTATTTAAATGCCACTATTTGAAGTCTTTAAAAGTACTTAAATTCTCTGTAGTGGCAGCTGGAAACACAGTTTCCCCTGACACCGCTTGATATATACTTACTTAACCTTATCTCTGTAGCTCTTTCCCTTCTGCCTGCCTCACTAGCACCCTTGCTTAGCTCGGTCGTCTCTGTATATTTTACCTTGGATGTAGATGTAGGTACATATAATGAATGTTGTTGCTTTATGTTTGGGCTTAGTTCCCTTGTTTGTTTTGCATATCCTTACCATATCTATTGCTATGGTTTTGTATCCTTATCATTAAGTTACTTTAAGGTCTATTAAAACGCATTATTTCTGTATATTTTTATCACTTTGTTGTAATCTTAAGTTGTATATTATAGCAACTAACCTTACTTGTGTTTTAATTTACCTATTTTTACAGTATTTGTGCATAACTTTCCAAGCTTGGTGGGGCCAATTCTCTGGCACTATTTCACGGAGCGACACAGGCTGAGCACAGAAAAGGGATTTTGATGGAGGAAAAATCTATTTCTGGGTAATGACCTGTGTCGCCCAGTGAAATCCCACCCTCTTTTTCACATTCCTCACCCTGTCTGGCCCAAGCTTGGGTGCTATCTTCAGGAATGACGTCAGAGGCGCTCACTGTAGTAGTAGCGGGTAGCAGGGCCTCAGTTCGGCTCCTCTGTAGATGGGGGATTTTGGTGGAGGAAGAAGCTAAATGACAAGGGACCTCTGGTAGTGGTATCCACTCGCTCTTTTACTATACCGACACCTTTATTAAAAGGTGAGCGAGCCAGAATATTCTGGCACCATCGTTTCTCTTTTTTCTCTGGTATATATAGCAATATTTATACCTTAGAAATGAGTATCAAGGATTAATTTCACTGGGCGACACAGGTCATTGCCCAGAAATAGATTTTTCCTCCGTCAAAATCCCTTGTTGCTGATTCTTAGCAAAAGCATCACATACTGAGGATTCCATTTGAACTAATACATCAGTTGTGGAGTGCGTACTTCAAAAACCACATTGTGCAGGCGATAGATATTTGCCATGCTCCAAGTACCCTATTAAACGTGCATGTGTTCATCATTTTTTCCATGATTTTATGCATTCATGATGTCAATGCATGAGAAGATAATTTTCTGTCTTGAATGGGTCTTTCCGTTTCACAAATGGCATTAATTTTAACATTTCCCATAGCTTAGGGAAGGTAAGTTCTCAGAAAATTCTGTTAATGGGGTTTAATATGAAAAATCCGTTATTTTCAGGGCTATGCTTAATCACTGTCATCCAGTCCTGGAGCTGATTCACTACATTTACTTAAGGCCGACTCAAATTCTCTCATAGTAAAGGATATATTGAATTGTTTTAAGTACCGTGATATATTATGACATATTTTGACCTTTCCATTAGCCTTCTTTGAGCTTAATAGTGTGTTTATCTTTTCTTTGCAACATTAGCAACATTTTTAGCAAACTCATATGCCACTACTTAAGGATCCGCTTTTCACAACCACTGATCTTAGTAGTAATTGGAGGTTGACAAAGAGTAAATTTGCCTACAATTTTTCTAACTATTCCAAACTGAAATCAATAGTTTTTCGAATTTAGTGATATAAAAATTTTCCAAGATTCCTTTTGTGCCTTTTTTTTTCATGTGGAAATGAGCTCTTACTTTTTGAAATTCAACATGGTGTCTGTGATACCTGGTAAAAGATGATCTCATAGTTCTATGACTTTCCTGGCATTTACAAGTCCACCAAGGAACTGGTCAGCAGATATATACATATGCCCAAAGTCCTAAGTATTCATGAGACTAGCCAAAAAAATGATTGTATTAAAAACGTCAAGAACATCATCTACACAGAAAGTTATCATCAGCAGAGTAATCTATTGAGCTATGTTCCTGGAATGCTACCCAATCAACTTTACCAATGTTCCATTTAGGTAGCCTTGAAGATGGAAGCTACCTCCACCATCACATGTAGTCCCTGGTTATCAGTGATCTGGTTTTACGGTGCTCGTCTTGCAACAACGAAAACTGAATTTTCAGCACTGATGCACGCCAATCGTGGCTTATCGGCAATGTGAAGCCGGATAAGTGCTGCTATCACCGATTTTCACTTATCGTCATGCCGCTGGGAACAGAACCCCTGCCAATAACCAAGGACTACCTACTGTATTGGGAAATGCTTACTGGTAAATCTATATCATTTATCACTCTCAAATGAAAATCAATAAGGTAGTTATCACTGCACATCGATAAATCAATTGCTGATTGCCTGTTTGAATGTGAAAATGCGCACTCCCCCAAGTTGAGGATTCACACATTTCCACTTTTTATGTTGGAACAACAAGCAATTTCCTCTTTGACTGGTGAAAATGACACCCCAAAGAGGGTTTCTACTAATCATACCTCCCAGAATAACAAAGGGATATGGTAGCTATTGAATGAGGGATGTAAATTCATCAATGGGGAAAACTTCACTAGATGGTTCCATGGTCCCCCCCGTATTCGCGGGGGATGCAATACCAACCCCCCACCCCACGAAGTTAGAACCCCTATAAAAATTATCAAGAAAAAGCGACTCAAAATATTGACACCTGGTTTTTTAATAGTTTTATTACAAAAAGTGCATTTTATGATGAAATTGAAAAAAAAATAAAAACAGGAATTTGTGGATATTTCTCATAGAGAAATACAGCAAATAGGTGAATTTCCAGTGAATAATGGGGGGAAATGTTCCAGAGAGAAATCCGCGAATACGAGTTCGTGAATCCGGAGAACAAGAATACAAGGGTTCATTATAGGTGGAATGCTAAGCTGTATAATCTCATGGGCTGGGACACGTATTACTACCAATTATGGTCTACTGTAGAGCTTTACATACAGTAGTCACTTCTGACATGAGCAGCCTCAGCTATTCCCATTTAACTTTTAATCCCCGACAGTTCCACTGGAGAAAATGAATAAATTCTATTTTGATTTTGAGACTGTTAATGGAGCCTCTTTTAAGTATACTTTCAGCTTATTGCCTTGCTCATTTATCCCAGAAGGAGACTGATTACATATGGCTGCCTTCATTTTCAGAGGGTTATTAATCTCAGGAACACCAGACAAAGCTGGTGCTGCCTGAGGATGAGTGCGAGGGTCAGACATTGGTGCATCCTCCAAAGTGTTAGAAGCACCAATTACAGATGGTGCAGGCTCTAAGGAGACACAAGCACCAGACAGTGATAATACAGCCTTCAACATGGCAGAAGTGTCAACCATAGCTGGTGCAGCCTCCAAAGACGCTGACACAGCAGGTATAGCTGGTACAGCCTCCACAGGTGGGAGTGCCGGGTACATCTGGCACTGCCTCCAAAGAGGCAGTAGGCGTGCTAGAAATTACATGGCTGAGAGAAGCACCTCTGGTAGCATTTATATTTCTTCTTCAGTTGGTATCAACACTGGTAAACGATATTCCATGTCTAATATACTGATTCAATACTCTTTATTTTGCCTTTAAAAGCCTCATATGTTTAGTTATCCCTAGTGTTTAGATTTCTTTTTCCATGATGTACATCTGAAATTTAAGGGGGTGCGCTGACTGCCGAATATCGAAGAATTATAGAACTTTAGTTATTAACAGTTTTCAACTGTTTTGTCTAAATAAACATAAACTGAAGCAATGATGATGATGTGTATGAGCTGGGGACAAAGGAAGGATTAAAATAGATGATCAAGCTATCAAAGGCTAGAAATAAGAGCACCAAAGATATTACACATATCAAACAAATAAAGGATCAAGATGGTGTAGTACTTAGAAAGGAGGAAGACATTGTGAAGAGATGGAAAGAATATTTCGAACAGTTGTTAAATGAAGAAAATAATAGACTAATAAGAGAGGATGGGCAAATGAACATTGGCATGGTAATGAGGTTTTCCAGGCAAGAGGTACTAAATGCACTGAAGAAGATGAAGAATGGGAAGGCAACCAGACCAGACATGATTCCAGTGGAAGCATGGAAAGCATTAGGAGATGAAGGAGTGGATATACTGTATGATCTTATGATAAAGATCCTTGAACAGGAAAAGATACCAAATGAGTGGCGTGGGAGTATATTGATCCCAATTTTTAAAGGAAAGGCGATGTCCAAGAGTGTGGTAATTATAGGGGCATTAAATTGATGTCCCACACTTTGAAGATACTGGAAAGGATGATAGATGCTAAACTGAGAGAAGAAGTACAAATAGGTAAAGAGCAGATGGGATTTATGAAGGAAAGGGGAACAACAGATGGTATATTTTGTCTGAGGCGAATAATGGAGAAATTTGGGGAAAGACAAAGGGACCTACATATGGTATTCATTGACCTTGAAAAGACTTATGACCGAGTCCCGAGACAAGAGTTATGGAGGAGTCTGAGGGAGAAGATGGTGCCAGAGAAGTATGTGCGATTGATACAAGAGATGTACTGGAACATATATACCAGAGTGAGGAGCAGTGTTGGGGAGACAGAAGGTTTTGAGGTGAGAGTAGGATTACACCAGGGGTCGGCTCTGAGCCCATTTATCTTTAACATAGTGATGGATGTTATAATAGAAGAAGTAAGGGAGACAGTACCATGGAACATATTGTATGCGGATGATATTGTTCTGTGTGCAGAGAGCAGGGAAGATCTGGAAGTGAAATTGGAAAGATGGAGACAAGTACTGGAGGACAGAGGAATGAGAATAAGTAGATCTAAGACAGAATATATGTGTACCACCACTGAGGGGGATGATAGAGAAAGTATTCAGCTTGGTGGAGAGCAAATAAGGAGAGTTGATAAGTTTAAGTAGTATTTGGGATCTTTTGTTAACGCTGGAGGAAGTATGGAAGAAGAAGTAAAACATCGGGTACAGGCAGGCTGGAACAACTGGAGAGCGGCCTCTGGAGTTCTTTGTGACAAAAGAGTGCCGCTTAGGTTAAAAGGAAAATTTCACAAGACGGTGGTAAGAACAGCAATGCTGTATGGTACGGAAACCGCAAGCATGAGAAAAACTGAGCAGAAGATGATGGATGTGGCAGAAATAAGAATGCTTAGGTGGATGTCTGGGGTGACAAGAGAGGATAGGATCAGAAATGACTACATAAGGGGGTCGACTAAGGTGGTGGAAGTATCAAAGAAAGTGCAGGAAGGGAGGCTGAGATGGTATGGACACATGTTAAGGAGAGATGAGGACCATGCTGGGAGACATACTATGGGGGTGGAGGTGCAAGGAAGAAGAAGAAGAGGAAGACCAAGAAAGAGTTGGAAGGACTGTGTGAGAGGAGACTTACATGAGAAGGGAATTGATGAGGCAGAAGCGCAGGATAGAAATAGATGGAAACGGTTCATCCGAAACGGCGACCCCATATAAAAATGGGAACAAGCTGGGAAGAAGAATGATGCTACAAAAATTTTTGACAGGTTTATTGACAATTTTGTTCACTGCTTGTATAGCAGTGTGAACTACAAATTTTAAGACAACTTGTAAAAAAAAAAACATCTGTATGAATTACAGTGGTCCCCCCCCCCCCCTACCCCCCCCCCCCTGTATTTGCAGGGGATGCATACTGGACCCTCCCATGAATAGTTAGAACCCCTATAAAAATGCTTAAAACGGCCTATTTTGTTAGTTAAAACTCAAGAAAAACCCACTAAAAATTTTTATTCCTGGTTTTCTTAATAGTTTTATCACAAAAATTACATTTCACGATTGAGTAAAAAAAACAGGAATTTGTGGATATTTCTCATAGAAAAATACCTCGAATAGGCAAATTTCCCTTGAATAATGGAGGGAAATGTTTCAGAGAAATCCATGAATGCATAATTCCACGAATATGGAGAGTTCACTGTACTCTGGATAGGATTGAGTAAGCTTTACACTGTTTTGGACTTTTATATGTAAATAAACATATATATTGAAATTTATTGCTAAAAACAAATGTTTAGATTGGTTCAGGGACAATTTTGTTTATTGCTTGTATGGAACTATGAATGACACCTTGTAACAAACAAAGTCTATGAATAACCCTAGACAGGATCAATTTTGAGAGATACAATTTTTTGGACTTTTTTATGTGTAAATGAACATACTATCTTGAAACATTATTGCTAAAAGAAACGTTCAGGTTGGTTCATGGACAATTTTGTTCTTCGTGCGTATGTACTGTAAACAGTGTGTAAAACAAACTTATTAAAAAATAATTGTTACAAAAATATTGTTCTCCTGCTGTTTCCTGAAAACTTACTTTTTTTTAATTAACTAAATGCTTAGATCTCCAAGAGGACTGAAACGACTTGTGTTTATTCAGTATCATTTGCAGAATATGTGGTAAAAATTAGTAGCAACTCCCTTCAATCATTGGTTAGAAACAGTCATTTACGGCCAGTTCCCAGTTATCAGCGGCCTCGGTTATTGGTGATCCAGTTTTATGGAGCTTGTCCAGTGCCAACCAATTTTCGGCACCAAAATGCGCAGATTTCTGGTTGTCTGCACCGATAACAGAGTATTGGAGCTGATACATACCTAACTGAGGTGCCATTAACTGGTTACTGGTGCCAAAATCCAGTTACCAGTGCCATAAGGCACAATAAATTGCCAAATTTTTTGTTATCTGTGATTTTTGGTTATCATCAAGTCATCGGAACAGAACCCCTGCCAATAACCAGGGACTGCCTGTACTTCATAATTGGGCCTTATGGCATCA
The DNA here is from genome assembly GCF_015104395.2 of Macrobrachium nipponense. NCBI lineage: Eukaryota > Metazoa > Arthropoda > Malacostraca > Decapoda > Palaemonidae > Macrobrachium > Macrobrachium nipponense. Next base: position 29,155,247 of record NC_061095.1, on the reverse strand, counting down.
GCGCTCCCCATAAATGCCAAATTTAGGTAACATATCAAGTATATTGTAAACTTCAAGTCATATTTTTTATGTGACAAAATAAGTTTTAGGGCAAAAATCAGCTTTTAACCTTTATGGTTTCATAGTTATTATTAAAAAATAAGCAATAATTTTTTTTCTCTTTTGCTGTTTTCTCAAAATCTACTTTTTTTAAAAATAGTAAATGCTTCACTCTCCAAGATGACTCAACCAAACTCAATTAAAACTTTTACAGCTTGTAGTACAGGCGGTTATTGGAGGGGGTTCCATTCTGACAGCTTGATGAAAAGCGAAAATCGCTGATGACCAAAAATTGGTGATTTTCAGTGCCGACAACCAATTAATGGCGTCTCTGATAGGTATGTATCATGTGTATCAGCGCTGATAACCGGAAATCAGTGCACTTCAATTTTTGGCCCTAGACAGGCATCATACAACCGGATTGCTGATAACTGTGGACACGCAGTTCCCTCTTACTGGCAGAATTGGTTATTGGCAATCCAGTTTTACAGCGCTTGTCTAGCAATGCCATCAACTGGATTTCTGAAGGTGATCAACAGTCAGCAGCTCTAATTTCTACTTAACGGTTAACAGCACCGTTAAGCAGATTACGTATTAGCGTTATTATCCCCTATTTTCAGTTAGCAGTGCTCGGCAGGAAATGGAATCCCCACCGTTAACAGGGGTCTATATCAATAATTACAGGTATGGAAAATGTTTTTTTTGGCCATATTTTCAAAAAGTTTCAATATGTTTTTTTCCACTGCACAATTTATAAACTTAAGAGGTCAAATATTTTTATTTCCCCACCTGTATTTTTGTGGTATTACTTATCTAATCAGTGGTACAAATCTAAAGCAAATTCCTTCAATCATAAGATAGAATGAAGCACTTACACACTTTATAATGGGGCCATATGGCATCAGGTCACACTTTGTAATGGGGCCATATGGTGTCAGCGAGCCCCTTAAGTGATGAAAATGATGGAGGACTGTTTCCACAATATATACATATCTTGTTTCTTTATTACATACATCATGCTCTGGTTCATTACAATTAACACGTGGCAGGCTTGCCCTGTAGCTTAAGCCTACGAGACCCTAACATATGTCCAAATTCTTGACAATGAAAACATCTCCTTGGCCTTGAGATATATGTACGCACGTGTTGGTTGATCTTAAAATGTACCCAAGCTCCTTTTATAATATGTATTAGGCCAGTGTTGTCCAAACATTCGCCTATTGTACCCTTTATTACCTTCTCCTACTGTTACATAACCCACCCCACCCCCTTTGCCCACCATGGCTGACAAAACTCAGTTTTATTTAGGATAATCATGCAAATAGTATATCATTTATGAAAAGACTGCATTATAAGAGTGTTGGTCAATAAATTCAAATTCATTACACAAATAAAAATGATGATTTAATAATAAAATGCTTGAAAATTACTTACACAACTTAGTGTGAGATGTGAGGCTGATGTTCACTGATGGGATGTTTCTGTTGTGTGTGTGTGTGTGTTCCTTGTTTGTTCAAGTACCCTCTTGATCTATGTTGTGTACCCCCAAGGGTACGCGGACCCCAGTTTGGAGAACACTATATTAGGCAATCAAGTAGAACTGAATGTATGTAACAATTAAATTTGGAAGTGGAACTAAGGCTCCACTTATCTTCTTCAGTCTTTCAATTCTTATCACACCTTGATCTTTTAATTCTTCTACCAGCTTCTCCTCTGAGTATATCATCAGTTTGGGTGCATATAGCATTCCCTACGAGTAATTTAAAAAAAACATGTACCATACTACTGCACAGTCTACTTTAACTCATCTAAGACACGAAATTTAAAAAAAATTTAACTTTCTTTTGCCTAGGCCAATTCAACTGTCAGTTTTCCTCGACCTTCACATGGTATCTTAGGCTCTTGGCTACAACACTTCACAATGTCTCTATAAACATATTGCAGCTAAAATCTACCAGATCAAAAGTCGAATTTTTTCACAAGAGGTTTCAAATATTCTTGGTCCTTTTTCACATACATTTCTTGTCAATTTCCCTTTCTTCTGTGCTGAAGCATAGGGTTCCAGTGTAATAGGGTAATATATAGCCCATGCTACAAGATATTTTTCTTCACTATTTAACAGATTTCATTGCTTATCAGGAGCCAGACACTCAAACTGAAATTTAAGTTGAGGTGATACTGTATACAAATCAAAATAACTTGGATTTTATATAAATCATTTACTAATTCACACATTTAATAAACACACATACCTTCTTTTTAATTAAAAGTTTTATGAATAGCAGTTTCTTCAATTAATTTAAATACTAAACTAAACTAGTACGTGACTTCTCTGAGTATTTTTGAAAGATAGTTAACATCTATTTGTCTTGGCATTCTGAGAGGAAAAGTTCTATGTATTAATTAACCAAGACTTGAGAATTCAGCCAGTAGATGGTTCACTGTTCAAAGGACCAAACAATCTTCATTGAACTGTTGGATGAGTAAGACTAATCCTGTCAGCATAAAGCTATCCCCACACTCTTGGTATATACTAATTATACTTCCATGGATAAGTCTGCCTGGCAAGTTCCACCATTTTCTGATCATTTACAGTACTCAATCTTTTTCTTGATGGTAAGGAAATAATCTCTATACATGAAGGAAAATGCCCTTGTGGTATTATTAAGCACTCCTCTTCCGTTCTCTCATAAACTACTACAGAAATGCACAAACTTAATTCCTGACTGTATCTGCTCAACAGAAAAAGTTACCATTCTAATTGGCTAATACCAGTGGATGCTTGGGTTAAAAGCTTCCAGGGCATATGTACGCCTTGAACTACTAATATTAAAAATTTTCAATTTCTACACACATCTATAACTCATACAAATAATAACACTATTTTCATTTTAAGTTAGAAAGTTTTTCAGCACATTTAACATACCTTAAAACTCAGAAATAAAAATGGATGCACAGCTCAGAAAGCAGCCACCACTCTCCATTCCAGGAATAAAAATCCCCTAAACACAACATCAGTATCAGATTCTGAGCCATTTATGCTATATTGGAATTGAATTTATGTTGAGCCAAGTATTCTAAAATAAAAAGAACAAGTTACTATCACTTTTCATATTCCATAAAGCCTGCTGTTTACTCAAGATAATCAGTTTTTTATATACATATTACTAATAGTCTAATAAATGCAACTTTATTTACTAAATTAGCATCTTTATTTCCCTTAATGTCTACATGTGCATGGGTTGAACAAATCTAATTCACAGAATGAGACTAAGATATCAAAAAAAGTGCAAGCTATATTTTTCACTCAAAGGTCATATACGAGTTCTGATATTTTTATAAAAAATAACCTTCCTCTGCAGTTAGGATGGAATTATGAAAAATATATCCTTCAGCCTCTCTAAGATACATGTAAATATCCCAAAAATGGTGTCTGACATTAGGAAATACAAGACAGATCTATAATTTCCTGATTTATTCAGCTATGGTAGCAGTGTTTCGAGTGATTTCATTGCTTTTCTACTTTTGCCATTCTTATTTTCACTATATAGTCCAGTATTTTGTAATGAACTACATTCTCCAACTATGGTAGAAAAATTTAAGCTGTCTTGAACACTTACATAATTAGGATTTCTCTTGTGCTCCCTTCAACACTATCTTTTCTGTCACTCTAGTTGCCTGAATCGCCTTCCCTAACTGGAATATTTTCCACTGGTTTGAAAGGATGGTGACCCCTTACTACAATGCATCAAGGGCAACATGAACCTACCACAAACAACCATTCCCATAACCTTTCACTGAATTGGACCTTGATTTGGTCAAGTTCACAGAATCAAGAAGATCATGCTCTATTACTCTATATTTAAGTAAACATGCACACAATAACTTTAAATATAATCCTTGCAAAATGGCTAAGTCTGAGCAACTTGAAGTAAAATACTGCAGAACATTATGTTTACAGGTGGCCCACGGTTAACGGCGCAATCGCTCAATGACGAATCGGTTTCACGGCTGTCGTAAAAAATATTAATTAAAAAATAAGACATTTTAAGGTACTTTTACAGCACAATTTTCGGTCAACAGCGCCGCTAGCACCGTTATGTCTAACAAGTACATACATTTGTAGAAATACCGTTCAGCCCATAAAGGTTATGCAAATGATATAAAAAATTGTTTTGCGAGTTATTACATAGGTATTAGGGTAAAATATATGCCTCTGACGCTGTTCTATGCTGAAAATATAGACTTAAATGAGTACAAATTTAGCTATGGATGTGTCGATTTATAAATGTTCATGCTTTTATTTTTAAAATGTGTATGAAAATGTATTATGTATAGGTATTTTTATTTCTGCACATAAATATGATACAAAGGCAGCTTTTGAAACTGTCCTTCACATTATCTAATATGATGTTTTTTCATGTTCATTCTTGTAACCCAACGCCTGCCGCTCTTCCAAAAATATAGAGTTAAAAAGAGTGCAAATTAAGCGATCGATGTGTCGATTTTATAAATGTTCATGCTTTTATGTTTAAAATGTGTATGCAAATGTATTACGTATAAGGTATTTCTAATTCTCCCCAGAAATATGATACTAAGGGAGCTTTTGAAACTGCCCTTCACGTCATCAAATACGTACATGTTTTTTCATATTTATTCTTGTAAGCAGCTGCCTTCCGCTCTTCCAAAAATAGTTAAAAAAAAGTGCAAAAGCAATCGATGTGTCGATTTTATAATTGTTCATGCTTTTAAGTTTAAAATGTGTATGAAAATATATTACGTATAGGGTATTTTTATTTTTGTACATAAATATGATACAAATGAAGGCAGCTTTTGTAACTACCCTCCACGTTGTCAGAGGATGTTTTTTCATGTTCGTTCTTGTCCGCCACTGTTCCGAAAAATTCATGGTGTTATTTTATTAATTATGCATCTTTTACATAAATCCTTTAAAAAGTTATACATTACATACTTCACTGTATCCAATAATATTGTATGTATTCTCATATTATTGTATTATAAAATACTACGGCAAATCTAAGCTATAGTATTCCGCAGAGCGGCCAATGTTTTGGTTTCAAACCAGCTGATGGTGAACATGAGTTTGTTTCGCCATATTTAACACAATTCTGAGCGAATTTTCTTGCTTCTAGTTGGCATAAACGAATATCGAGATAACTGACTTATATGAGACAAGGTTATTTTTCCTTATATGACGTGTTTTTAGGTGGAAATATGAATTGAATATGACTCGTTGTGATTGTGAACTATTTTTTTTTGTTACCAGATTACATTGGCTGCATGTTTATTGCATAAAAAAATTACGTGATTCTATTCACAATTTTCCTTTATATCATCGTAATGCAAACTTTACGTTATTTATCTTATATCAGAGTGAAACCAACAGTAACATGTTTTCTTTCATGCCCAGTAGTTTTGATTAAAATGATTTTATCTCAATTTTATCTACGGTTGTGTTTAATGGCATACATTTACTGGAGTTTTATCCTTGTTGCCGATGCACGATAATAGTCATTAGCAGCATGAACAGTTTTCTCAGCTTCAGTTATAACTAGGTTTAAATTTAACAGTATATTTCCCGATTGATCTTTGATCTATATTGATGTTTGACCTACCGTATATTTCGGCGTATAAGTCAACCTTTTAGCCCCAAAAAATCATGCCAAAATTAGGGGGTCGACTTATCTAACGGTAACAAAAAGTGAATCTTTATTATTTTGGCATATCAGTACAGGAATCCAGGCTTTACAGTTGGCTAATAACAATGACAGCCTTGTTGAGGTAACTATGTATGTAAATACCAGTATTAAAAACATTTCACAGTGTAATACGACAATAATAATACATTAGAACATTCATTACTTTAAATAAAATGAAAAAAAATCAAAGTAACTTGAAGAAACCCCAATCACACAGCAAGTGTAAACATTGCGTAGCCATTTGTAGAACCGTAATTGAGAAGGAGGCGTTCACTCTGATAGTTTTGTATTTACTGGGGTATTGTTCAAAAACATTTATATATGGTATGAAATCTTTATTTATCACATAGAATAAAAAAAAATTGTATTTAATGGTAAATATGTATTTAAAATCCTTCAAAATGACTTGAGTCATCGTCACTTGAATTAAAACAATTCATCAAACAAATTATCATTCATGGTTTCATCATAAGGATCCCGGTTTGAATCTGGTGAATCAACTGCAGGTTCGTTTTCCCTCAAATGAGCCTGTTTATGCCATAGAAGAACCACTAGTCAAAGAATATTCCAACATCATAATAAAATACCGGCACGTCGTTGTTTTAACAACCCAATCAAAGCATTAACTTGAGTGGCAGTTTGTACATACATATATACATAGGCTGTTATGCAGCGTTGTTAGCGCTTTGTTTGTTTACATACACACGAGTAACGTATAGTTTTTCGTTTCATCATTTCTAATCTATTTGCCAGTATCCATCTTTTATTATACACAGATTGTTAATATACGAGTATCTTACCTGTATTTCATATGGTAAGTAAAGCAACTTATGTACCGTAACAACATTCAGGTTATTTTATATGATACGTTTTACCCTGCTGCATATTTTGAGCGTACGGTTGGCCTCACATTTTATAGGTCGACTAATATACCCGATATTAGTTAAAATCATAAAAATTTACTCAGAATTGGGGGGTCGACTTATCTTCCGGTCGACTTATACGCCGAAATATTGATCTTTGATCTATAGCAAATAAAATTATTACATTAAGATATCTCAGTTCTATTCTACATAACGTCATTTATAACAACTACGGTAATAGTGTACTATAGTACGATGATTGAAATATAAGGCAAACGGATGTTATCGAATTCGGTTGTACTTAGAAAAAACAAAAAAAAGTCGTTTCCCGTTTAAGGAAGAAAGAAGAAACAAAAAAAGGAACATTGTTCATTGGGCTGTACACGTTTATGCAACGAGTATAACGTTAAAACCATACTTTCATCATTCTCTTTTACTGTTTTTGAACTTATGTAACTAGAAGATGGGATAAAGTTAGGCTATTGTAATTTGGTCTCTAATAAAATTGGATTAAGTATTGTAAGACGAATTATCGTGACTTGAACACTACAGCTACCTGTACACTGTATAAAACCTTATTATGTATATCTTTACATACTCTACACACCCAAAGGATTAAAGCTAGGCTTTTTTCACTTTACTGTATTGATAATACTATAATGTACTGTACAGTAAATTCTATAGATCTATACTGCATAAATATAATTTTACTTATTGCTGTTTGACTGGTCTAGGGCGCTGGTAACGGGTCTAGAATTTCGAAAGGTGTGCGGTGGCCATAAGTTTTAAAATCGCTTAGCGTCGAAAATCACTTAGCATCGGCAGCCAGGAACGGAACCCCTGCCGCTAACCGAGGGCCGCCTGTATTTCATAGAGGCCAAAGAAAAGTGAAAGATCAGCCAGATGAGTGACTGCATTTGTTTACCATACAACTACCAAGTTTTATATTCTTAACAACCAAACAAACTTGCGCTTCACAGAAACACCTAAGACAGAGGTTCATATACATACTTTGTAAAACATATATTTTAAAAAATCATTATTCTCTGGTACAGATGCAAATGGAATAATAGTATATATTCATTATTTTAAGAAAACTACACAAATTTTATACTTACCATTTGTTATGAGAAGATTTACAATGTTTGTGAGCCCACTTTTTGTAAGGACGAATTGAACATCTTCTATTGAAAAGTTCAATTGAATGAATTTGTTCATTAAATCCCTTGCTGCAGAGCCCCTTCGCTCCATTTCACGGATGTCAACAGAGCTAGGAAAGAAATTATACAATATTTTACAATGAAATTACTGTTCACAAAAATCACTCAAAAGCAAGTTCAACTAGGTGAAAGGGTGACTAAATCAATAAAGCAGACAGATTACTAATGAAAGCCATCCTTGCAAACCAAGAATATATATAGTAATAAGGTTGAAATACAAAAAATTAAAAACTGAGCCTTTAGAGTGGTGACTAATTCCATGCAAACTACTACAGCATGAAATTACTGTAATACCATACAGGCATTTAAACCTGAGAGTCCACAGCATTCGGATACTTTTTTTGCCCAAAAACCAAAAATATATTACCTAAGTAATCCTTCAAATTATCTGGATTGCCATTACCCAGAACTTAACATTATCCAACATACCTGGACCATGGACCAAGGCCCCAAAGACATATGATACAGTAGCTCACCGAGCTAACAGATTAAAGCATCTGAGCCAACCCCGCCATAAAAGAAACTCTGATATTTTGTTGTATACATTTGTGAATGCATGTTTTTACTATAAAGTCCAGGTACTATATTTATACCATGTTCCCCTTAAAATACTGAAAAATTCTTTAACTGCCTATTTTAACAGTTCACTGCCTAATTTGATAGATCTAATGAAAATATACCATAAATTATTATTCTAAAAAATTGAAAATAATTTCAAACAGAAAAACACCCCAAACCCATCCCAAAACCCCAAGAGTCATCTTTTGGCAACTTGCTTATGATGTAATTACTATAGTCTGAATGGCTGATTGGCTATCCAGCTCCGGTTGCAAGCTAAATCTTTATGTAAAGAACAAAATGTGTGTCTGTTTAGACACCAATACACATTTGTTACAATTAAAATAAAATACAACTCATGACGCAGGTAACAGGAAATCCTATTTGTGAAGGATGTTTCAACCATCTAATGAATATTTGTTTTCAAACCATGTAATTAATTATTTAATTTATCCACTAACTGGGTACCAAGGCTTTAGCTAATGCAACAGATAAAATCTGTAAAAACACCTACTTTTCACATCATCACATAATTAGCAAGGAAAGTCTTGTGTAAGGGACATAAATACTGCCACTGGGAGCTTACCTCAATACTGTCTCTTCAGCAAACCAGTCTTTATAACGACTGCAGCAGCTTTCCAATTGTCATCTTCTTTTAGGGCACTTTCCAACTTTTTTTTCTACTTCATATGGAATATCAGCAAAATTTGATTCTGCTTCCAAAACATACATGTTGAATGCTCATGAAGTTTCTAGATTCAACCTGTAATTAGTTAAATACTTTAATTACAAAAAAGCTTCAACATTCCCTACAATAAGTTATTAACCTAAAAGAACTTAGATCTTCCACATGTCCAGGGTATTGGGGTAAAAAATAGATTACATGAGTGTGGAAGTTGACCTGGCAAGGGGGGGGGGGGGATTTATGGGCTATATCTTAGAAGTTAATTATAACTTTACCATTTACAATGATACAGTATACAAAATTTAAGGGCTTGGTAACAAGGTAGTCACTTGTAGGTAGGCGGGCACAGGAATCCCCTAACTCATCTGCCATAACTTAGCACTTTTTCCTTCTGCAACGGGGACTATGTATGAATGTGATAAAAGGCTTTGGCTTGTACACAAAGGAAAAAAAAAAAAAAAGGATTTTGACGTAGGAAAATCTATTTCTGGGCGATTGGTTCGTGTCGCCCAGCGAAATAATCCTGTTTAATCCATTATTTCTAAGGTAAATGATCTAACAAATACCAGAGAATGAACAAAATAAAGAAAAAGGTCAGTATAACTGACTCGCTCACCCTCAAGGAGGGCGTCGGTACGAACACTAGGGCGAGTGAGACCACTACCACGAACCTCTTGCAATAGAAATCTCCCACAACAAAACCCCACAAGAGAGAGCCGACCCACGAACGGGCGGCAGCTACTACTACTCCAACCCACGCTAGGGACTGCTGCGCCTCTGGTGCCATCCTTAAGTTAGCAGTCAATCTTGAGCGCAGGGTGGGAAGAGGTGGGATTTCGCTGGGCGACACGAAACCAATCGTCCCAGAAATAGAATTTTTCCTACGTCAAAATCCTTTTCTGGGCTCAGTTCGTGTCGCAATTATCTCAGAAATTTAATGTCTCTTCCTGACGTCTTAGGGGGCGGAGAAGCTACCTTCCTCTTCATAGGCCAGGAAGCCTTTGAACAGGGAGGTAAGGAGACGTCCGAAGAAGATGGCCGCTGTGAAACTCACTCCAACACAGGAAAGGAGGGTGCTATGCCATGGCTATGGAACCACACTGATCACGAGCAGAGTTCATTCAGTACAAAAGAGCACTCGCTCAGCAGCAGAGTAGATCACCACCACCTCATAGTTATAAGTACAGTGGTACCTCGAGATACGAAATTAATCCGTTCCGAGACGGCCTTCGTATTATGAGTTTTCCGTAACTTGGAACACATTTTACATGTAAAATGGCTAATCCGTTCCAAGCCCTCCAAAAACACCTCAGTAAATTATATTTCCAGGCCTAAAACACATGTTCTAGGGGTACGACGGAAGAAATATGACTCCAAAAAGGCAAAATACTGTACATACTTGAGTAATATTCAACTGCATGTAATGTTCCAACCCCATTTTTACTACATATATTAGGACTTTGGCATTAGCACGGTCCCTTAGCAATAAGCCATAGCCTATGTTAGCGGTTGCTTACTGTAGCCTAGTCTATGATTCTGACATCTAAACTAAGAGCTAAAAGCTTAGAATATGCCAATAAAATGTATAAATAATCAGTATGTACTCATTTCAAATAATTATTAATTAATCATTAACGATAATACACAAACAAACAAAAAACAAACCTTCCAATCGATTGTTTACATTAAGCTCTTACCCGTCTTACGAGTATCGAACTAGCGCCAAGCAATCATTTTTCCTAGCACACAGTAAGCCATAAATTGTCATTAGTATCTCTTCTTCAACTAATGAAACCACCAAACGTATAATAACCATTCATTTCTATTTTTACCTATGAAGATACCGAGTTACTGACAGCTATAATGAAACATGCGTATACGATACGTTACGTAATAATAAAACAGAAGAAGAATTCTAAAAAATGCGTATTTGTTGGCAGTCTGATTTATTTTATATTTTATGATATCTAATTCACAATTTTTTTTATTAAATGTATTGCATGTACTCATTTCAAATAATTATTAAGTAACCATTAACTATAATAAACAAACAAAAAAAAGCTTCCAAACGTCTGTTTACATCCAGCACTTACGAGTATCAAACGATCGCCAAGCAATCACTTTTACACAGTAAGCCATAAAAGGATATTGTCATGTTACAATAAAGTGTTATACATACTTACCTGACAGATATATACTTAGCTATAGACTCCGTCGTCTCCGACAGAATTTCAAAATTTCGCGACATCGCGCACTCTACAGGTAGGTCAGGTGATCTACCGCCCTGCCCTGGGTGGCAGGACTAGGAACCATCCCCGTTTTCTAATCAGAATTCTTCTCTTCCACCTGTCTCCTGCGGGGAGGCTGGGTGGGCCATTAATCGTATATATCTGTCAGGTAAGTATGTATAAAAATGATATTGTTATGTTACAATAAAGTTTCATACATACTTACCTGGCAGATATATACATAGCTAAGACTCCGTCGTCCCCGACAGAAATTCAAATTTCGCGCCACTCGCTACAGGTAGGTCAGGTGATCTACCGGCCTGCCCTGGGTGGCAGGACTAGGAACCATCCCCGTTTTCTATCATATTTTCTCTCTTCCACCTGTCTCCTGCGGGGAGGCTGGGTGGGCCTTTATTGTATATATCTGCCAGGTAAGTATGTATGAAACTTTATTGTAACATAACAATATCATTTTCATACAATCAACTTACCTGTCAGATATATACATAGCTGATTGGCACCCTTCGGTGGAGGGTAAGAGACAGCTACTATATGGAATAGACAGGTAAACAACATATGTTGTAGGTATAAATAAAACCTTGGTTCCTACCTGATAGGTGGTAGACTTGGTGGGTGTTTGCCCAGTAGTCTGCATCACCTCAAGAAAACTTTAGCGAGATATGTGATCTATGGCCAAGAGTTCTTGTGGGTCTGCCGATGGGGTATTACCCACTACTCAGCAGAGCCTAAAAGGACTTTGTCAATGGGTGCTGATCCACTTATATGACAATACACCTTATGAAGGAGCACACAACCAATCCCGACCACCTGATCCTAACCATGTGTTAGAACTAAGGATTGTTACGAGTTATCCCCGAACTCGTCACAACAACCGTAACTCAAAAACCACTACGCACACATACATAATTTTTTAAAAAAATTATACTCAACTAATTGGATATGACGAGAATTCTCTTATGAACAACATAGACGGGCCGCCCGTGCGAGCCTGAATCCTCCATTGTTCGAAGAGATCCTCGACCATATCCAAACAGAAGAACAGTATATACATTTTAAGGATTGGTGTCGGCTCCCGTACCCAGAATCGTATCTGCCGATACGATAGGACCTAGAGAAAAGCACTCTCATACGTGTCACACGCACGTCTTTCAAGTAATGAGATGCAAATACTGAGGTTGCATCTCCAATATGTCGTATCTAAAATGTTTTTAAGCGACATATTCTTATAAAACGAGAGAGACGTCGCAACCGCTCGTACTTCATGAGCTTTTACCCTCAGAAGTTGTAATTGTTCGTCCGGTTACAGACCTTGTGAGCGTCCGTAATGACGTTTCTTACAAAGAACGCTAGAGCGTTCTTTGACATCAGTCTTGTGGGGTCTTTTACCGCGCACCAAAGACCTTGTCTAGAGCCTCCCAACTGACGCTTCCTCTGAAGATAGAACTTCAGAGCTCTAACAGGGCATAGAGACCTCTCTGCTCTCTGCCTACGAGACTAGACATTCCTTTGATTTCGAATGACCTAGGCCATGGATTCGTGGGATTCTCGTTTTTCGCTAAAAACAGAGTCTTAAACGAGCAAATCGCCGAGTCTCCCTTGATCCTACTTATCCTGCAGAGCTTGTAATCACTAATTCTTTTTGCCGTCGCTAACGATAAAAGAAATAGGCATTTTCTAGTTACGTCTCTAAATGATGCCTGATGCGGAGGCTCGAATCTATCCGAAGACAGATATTTGAGGACTACGTCCAAGTTCCAGTTCGGAGGTACTGGTTCCTTAGACTTTGACGTCTCAAAAGACCTTATGAGATCGTGGAGATCTTTGTTATTTGCCAGATCTAAACCTCTGTTCCTGAATACAGTCGAGAGCATACTCCTGTATCCCTTTATTGTGGATACGGCTAGATGCGATTTAACTCTCAGGGAATAGCAAGAAATCAGCAATTTCCGCTATAGAGGTAGAGGAGGAGGACAACTTCTTGGCTCTACACCACCTTCTAAAGACCTCCCACTTCGACTGGTATACTTTCGAAGTGGAGGTTCTGCGAGCTCTCGCGATCGCGCTTGCCACTTCGCGAGAAAAGCCTCTCGCTCTGACAAGTCTTTCGATAGTCGAAAGGCAGTCAGAGCGAGAGCGGGGAGGTTTTGATGGTACCTCTTGAAGTGTGGTTGTTTTGAGAAGATCCGTCCTTCCTGGTAGGGATCTTGGAAAGTCTACGATCCACTCTACCACCTCCGTGAACCATTCCTGGGCCGGCCAAAAGGGGGCTATTAAAGTCATCCTCGTCTCTTTGACGCCACAAACTTTTTCAATACTAACCCCAGGATTTTGAATGGGGGAAAAGCGTACACGTCCACTCGAGACCAGTTTAGCAGGAAGGCGTCTACCATAATTGCTCTTGGGTCTTCCACGACCGAGCAAAACACTGGAGCCTTTTTGAAATGTATGTTGCGAATAGATCCACATGAGGATTCCCCACAGAGACCAGAGATCGCGACACACTTCCTCGTGCAGAGTCCATTCTGTATGAAGGATCCTGGTTCCTCCTGCTGAGCCTGTCCGCCCTCACATTCCTACTCCCTGTACGAACCTTGTCAGCAGGGAGATGTTCTTGTGAGACGTCCAAAGTAATAGGTCCCTCGTGAGTTCGTAAAGGAACGAGGAGTGTGTCCCTCCCTGTTTCCGAATGTAAGGCAAGTGCGGTGGTGTTGTCCACGTTTACTTGTACTACCTTGTCTCTCACCAGAGGTTCTAGGCTCTTCAAAGCCAGGTGTACGGCGAAGAGCTCTTTGCAATTTATGTGCCAGGACGCCTGTGCTGGTTCCCAGGTGCCTGACACTTCCTCCGAGCCTAATGTCGCTCCCCAACCCGTCTCCGACGCGTCGGAGAACAAAACTAGGTCTGGGTTCTGTGATCTTAGAGAGATCCCTTTGTTCTCTTCCAGAGGCAGCAACCACCACTGTAGGTGTGCCTTTACCTCCACTGGAATGGGAAAAAACGTCCGACAGTTGTCCGTTTTCTAGCTCCAAGACTTCTTGAGGAAGAATTGAATGGGACGGATATGAAGTCTTCCGAGAGGGAAGAATTGTTCCAGCGAGGAAAGCGTCCCCCAGAAGGCTCAACCATTCCCTCGCTGACGTTTGCTGCTTCTCTAAGAAGAGAGAGATTATCCTCAAACCTTTTGCGGTTCTCTCTTGCGAAGGAAAAACTCGAAAACCCCGAGAATCCATCCGAATCCCCAGATAGACTAGGTCTTGTCTGGGTCATCTGAGACTTCTCGAGGTTCACAAGCCATCCCAACGCCTTGGTCAAATCCAGAGTTAACTTTAGGTCCTCCAACACTGTCTCTCCGATCTGGCCCTGATGAGGCCAGTTCGTCTAGGTAGCATCGAGACATTCACTCCTTTGAGATGAAGAATCTCCGCCACATTCCTCATCAGGCTTGTGAAGACCTGAGGAGCTGTGGACAGACCGAAACACAAGGCTCTGAACTGAAAGATCCTTCCCCCCGTCATGAAACGGAGGTACTTCTTCGATGAAGGGTGGATCGGGACGTGAAAGTAGGCGTCTTGGAGATCTAGAGACACCATCCAATCTCCTTGTCGTAATGACGCTAGGACTGAAGCAGAAGTCTCCATGGAGAACTTCTCCTTCTGAACAATTTGTTCAGAGCGCTGACGTCTAGTACTGGTCTCCAGCCTCCCGAGGCTTTCGCCACTAGAAAAAGGCGATTGTAAACCCCGGGGACGTTTTGATCCAGTACTAGTTCTACTGCACTCTTGTCCCACATTTGTTCCCACCATCGATCGAAGAGTATCCCTCAGCACAGGATCCACTTGTACTTGGCTGATAGTTCCCTTGGTATTGACGTTAGGGGCGGAGTATTCAGGAAAGGGATACGATATCCCTTCCTTAAGATATTTAGTGAAGACGCGTCTGCGTCTATCAGTGTCCAGGCTTCCACGAATTCCAGGAGCCTGGCACCTACTGGTGTTTGGAGGAGAAATGTTTCATTTGCCCTTTTTAAAGGACGAAAGGCGGACCTACCTCTTCTCTCTGGAGCCTTCCTTCTTTGCGGGAGGTCTGGAGATCGGACCACCTCGAAAGGGCTGCCTAGAAGTGCTAGGTTCTTTCTTGTCGACACTAAAGCAGGTTTCTTCTTCCTAGCTGACTGCGTCAGAAGATCCTGTGTCGCCTTCTCACGTTAAAGAGATGAGCTACGTCTTCACTAACTTAGAAGGGAACAAATAGTCCGAAAAGAAAGGTGCATATAGTAGAGCTGTCTGCGCATGAGAGACTGCCTTTGTTAAGAAGGCGCCATACACTGTCCTTTTCTTCAAAAGACCTGCTCCAAATAATGCAGAGACTTCCAAAGATCCGTCCTGTACTGCTTTGTCGATGCACGACAAAATGCATAACAGGGCTTCAGGTTCGATTCCCTGCGAATCGTGAGCTTTCTTGGACATCACACCCAAGGGACCAATCTAAGAAGTTGAAGACTTCCAATACATGGAAAAGTCCCTTGAGAGATGATCCAGTTCCGAAATACTCCAAGTAATGCGAGCAGAATTAAGACTAGGACGCCTTGAAGCGTCAACTAACGTCGAAAAGTCTGCCTCTGTAGTAGAAGGGAGAGCGATACCCATATCCTCCCCCGTCTTGTACCATATGCCTCTTTTCCCAGCTAACCTTGCTGGAGGCATGCAAAATACTGTCCCTGGTTAAGTCTTTCTTCGACTTCATCCAGGCGTCTAAGGCGTGTAAAGCCGCTTCATCGAGATGGTGGGCTTCATCTTCAGAAAAGACGAAGTCTTCTTCGCCTTCGCACTCGAAAAGAGCGAGCGCGAGAAGGAGGAGCAGCCGGAGTCAACTCGTCTCCGTATTCCTCCAGAAGCAGGGTAGTCAACACCTTATAGTTGACAAGCCTTCTCTTCCCTGATCGTCATCATCCGAGTTTCGTTCGAACTCGTGATAATCCTGAGTTTCTGTTCTCCTTTCAGAACTTTCCTCTTCTGGGGGAGACAAACTCCTGATCGGAGAGGGGCTAAGGGAATGAAAGTCTTTCCTTTTTCCCGTTTCTGATCGACTTGGAAGGCGTCACAACCTGCGGCTTCTCTCGCGCTTTAGAAGACGTCATGTATGACGCTTCCCGCTCTCCGAGCGTCATGTATGACGTCTCTTGTTGACGTTTTAGATGACGCTTCGCGTCTGGAAGACGCTTCGCTTTCTAAGGGCTTCCTACTCGGCGTCACAATCTTGGACGGAGCGTCACGTCTAAGATCCTCTTGATTTGACGCTTCACTTCTAAAAGACGTCTTCCGAGCAGGTGCGAGAGGACGAGACTTCTTAATAGGAAGCGTAACGTCCTTCCGACGGGGCGCTAAAACTCCCACAAGAGATGACAGTTGTTCCTGCACCGCCGAGAATGATCTTCCTTGACGCTTCTCCTACGTCTAGTGGCCTGACGCCTTTCGTCATCACTCGGGGAAGAAGCCTGATGGGGTACTTCCTCATAAGCGTCAGGTGACGTTGAAGCCACCTTCGCCTTCTTAATAGCAGACGGGGCGTCATCCGAGAAGCGCTCCGGGCTAGAATCAATGTCTTGCTTCATATGACGCTTCAGCGGTCTCGATAAGTTCGACTCCTTCCACCCTCGTTTAGGTGAGGGAGAGGGAGAGACGAGAAACACTCGCGAAGGACGCTTTTTCTATAGCGCCCTTGAGCTGGCTGCCATGAAGCAAAGCTAGCTGAAGGGACGTCTGACCGTTGGGGATTCCCCACGACTCCTTAAGGCTTTCGACTTTCCTTCTCCTCTGGGCATGTGAGCTTGGAAGAGGTCTAGGCCTGGGAGCGCCGCAGGGACGATCAAACGCCCCCTCCACAACACTGATAGGGCTCACTTCACTATAATTTTCACTATCACTAGCCTTACCTTTCGAGTCCGCCATCTTGGACTTCATGTCTCGAATCGTCGCTTTCAGATTGGCGATTTCCGATGCCGAATCCGAAAAGACACTCTGAGAATGAGATTTATAGGGAGAATCTTACAGTAGTAGGGTTAGAATTATCATTGAAAGGCTCAATAGGCCTTGAATTCACACCTTTCAGTCTTCTAACTCTATCCCTCTCTAACTTCTTCAAATGAGAAGTCAAAGCTCATTCATCTTCTGCATTCAACTCTCGCATTCTTTATTTCAAGTGTTAATAGCAGAACACTGCACCCCCCTACATTTACGGCATACAGTGTGAGGATCAACCGAAGCTTTCGGTATCCTCACCCTGCAGCCTACATTCACACACATTCTCACACTCACATTAGAATCAGACATACTGAGAAAAATCCAAAAGAGCTATTCCAAAAACAGTCCACAGTAGCGAATGCCAAAACACGATCCAAATACGTCACCAAAAAAGTCGAAAAAACGTTGATCAAATGTTGAAAAAAAGAATCCAAGTCAGGAGGTAATAACAACAATGTTGATACCACCGGCGACAGAGAAAATATGATAGAAAACGGGGATGGTTCCTAGTCCTGCCACCCAGGGCAGGCCGGTAGATCACCTGACCTACCTGTAGCGAGTGGCGCGAAATTTGAATTTCTGTCGGGGACGACGGAGTCTTAGCTATGTATATATCTGACAGGTAAGTTGATTGTATGAAACTTTATTGTAACATGACAATATCATTTTTATACATTCAACTTCCCTGCCAGATATATACTTAGCTGATTAGCACCCATTGGTGGTGGGTAAGAGACAGCTAACTACTGAAATAGACAGGTAAACAACATATGTTGTAGGTATTAATAAAAACCTTGGTCCTACCTTATTAGGCTGAAGAACGACTGCGGCTACTGCCTTGGAGTCTGCTTAGCCTCAAGAGCCTCAGCGAGATATTGATCTATGGCTAAGAGTTCTTGTGGGTCTGCCAATGGGGTCTTATCCACTTACTCGGCAGAGCCTAAAGGCCTTTGTCATTGGGTGCTATTCCACTAACATGACAATACACCTTGTTCAAGGAGCACAACACCGATCCCGATCACCTGATCCTAACATCAGTTTAGTTCTAAGATTGTAAGGAGTTATCCCCGAACTCCTTACAAACAACCAAAACTCGAAACACTAATACACTTTCATTACAAAATATACAAAAAAAATTTTGTACTCCCCTACTAGCCATACATACCCTTGATCCCCTACCAGCAATGACACTATGCTCCCGTGCGACAGTAGTGAGCTTGCTAATAGAAAAACCAAGCACATATCTGACAAGAGGGTTTATGTACGATAAAAACCCAAAAACCCAAAATTAAGGATCAGTCTTGCTCCAAGACCCAGTACTGTATCTGCTGATACAAAAGGACCTAGCGAGAAGCACTTCTCATAGGTCACTCTCACATCCTTCAGATAATGAGATGCAAACACTGATTGCACCTCCAATATGTAGTCTCAATGATATTCTTTAGACATATTCGTTTTGGAACGCCAAAGACGTTGCTACTGCCCTCACTTCATGAGTCTTGACCTTTAGAAGACCGAAGGATTCCTCCGAGCAGTTCTTGTGAGCGTCCGTAATAACGCTTCTCACAAAGAAAGCCAAGGCGTTCTTGGACATGAGTCTTTTGGGGTTCTTCACCGCACACCAAAGACCTTGTTGACAAGCTCCCATCTGTCTCTTCCTCTCTAAATAATATTTAAGAGCTCTCACTGGACAGAGAGATCTCTCTATCTCTCTGCCTACAAGGTTAGATAGGCCTTTACCTCAAAAACTTCTGGGCCACGGTTTTGACGGGTTTCGTTCTTTGCCAGAAACATTGTCTGGAAAGAACAGATGGCAGCATCTCCTTTGAACCCCACCGTGGAATCCAGAGCGTGTAATTCGCTCGTCCTCTTGGCTGTAGCGAGAGCCACCAGGAACAAGCATTTCCTAGTGACGTCGCGGGAAGGAAGCCAGATGTAAAGGCTCGAATTTATCCGATGAAAGGAATTCAGGCCACAGTCTAGATTCCAACTAGGTGTTCTAGGAGTAGCTGCTTTAGAAGTCTCAAAAGATCTAATTAGATCGTGTAGATCTTTGTTGTTAGCAATGTCCAGGCCTCGATTCCTGAATACTGAAGACAGCATGCTTCTGTATCCTTTTATTGTCGAGACAGATAGGTGTGATTCCTCTCTCAGAAAGAGGAGGAAATCGGCAATATTCACTATAGAGGTACTGGAGGAGGACAGCTTCTGACCCTACACCACCTCCTAAAGACTTCCCACTTTGACTGGTATACTCTTCTCGTCGAAGCTCTGCGGGCTCTAGCGATAGAGCCCGCAGCCTTGCGAGAAAAGCCTCTCGCTCTGACAAGTCTTTCGATAGTCGAAAGGCAGTCAGAGCGAGACCTGGGAGGTTGTGATGAAACCTCTCGAAGTGGGTTGTCTGAGTAGATCTGGTCTGTTTGGAAGCGATCTGGGGAAGTCCACTATCCACTCCAGTACCTCCGTGAACCATTCCTGGGCTGGCCAAAATGGGGCTATGAGTGTCAACTTCGTGCTCTTCGAAGCTACGAACTTCCTGAGCACTTCCCCCAGGATTTTGAACGGGGGAAAGGCGTATGCGTCCACACCCGACCAATCCATGAGAAACGCGTCTATTGCGAAGGCTCTCGGATCTTCCACTAGAGAGCAAAAGATCTCTATTCTTTTGGAGAGGAACGTCGCAAACAGGTCTATGTGAGGTCTCCCCCACAGTGACCAAAGACTTCGACACACTTCTTGTGTAGAGTCATTCTGTGGGAAGACCTGATTTCTCTGCTCAGTCTGTCCGCTCTCACATTCTTGATCCCTTGAACAAACCTTGTGAGGAGAGTTATGCCTTTTTCTTCCGTCCAGGTTAACAGGTGTCTTATTAACTGATAGAGGGAGAAAGAGTGCGTGCCTCCTTGCTTGCGTATGTAAGCCAGAGCCGTGGTGTTGTCCGAGTTTATCTGTATCACCCCGTCTCTGACTATCTCTTCGAAGAACTTTAAGGCTAGGTGTATGGCCACAAGTTCCTTGCAATTGATGTGCCAGGACACCTGTTCCTTTGTCCAGGTGCCTGACACCTCCCTTGCTCCTAGCGTCGCTCCCCATCCCGACTCCGAAGCGTCGGTAAATAACACTTGGTCTGGGTTCTGCAGAGCAAGCGATACGCCCTCGTTCTTTTGAAGCGGAGGGATCCACCACTTCAGATGATCTTTTACTTCTTGTGGAAGTTGGAAGATGTCCGAGAGTTGACCCGTCTTCCAACTCACCACACCTCTTTGAGGAAAAACTGAGAGGGCGAAGGTGAAGTCTCCCTAGCGAGAAGAACCTTTTCCAGTGAGGACAGGGTCCCTAAAGGCTCAGGTTAATCCCTCGCTGAGCTGTTCTTTCTCTCTAAGAAGCTCGAGATTCTCGACAAACCTCGAGCGATTCTTTCTCGCGAAGGATATACCCGAAAACCCCGAGAATCCATCTGAATCCCAGATAGACCAAGTTCTGGCTGGGGATTAGTTGTGACTTCTCGAGGTTGACGAGCAATCCTAGCGAATCTATCATGTTCCTTGTTACTTCTAAGTCCTCCAAGCACTGAATCTTCGACTTGCCCCCTGATCAGCCAGTCGTCCAAGTAGAGGGAGATGTTTATCCCCTCTAGGTGAAGCCATCTTGCCACATTCGCCATCAGGTGGTGAATACTTGAGGAGCTGTAGACACCGAGCAGCAGAGCCCTGAACTGAAAGATCTTGTCTCCTATTACAAAGCGAAGATATTTCTTTGACAAATGGTGAATGGGAACGTGGAAATATGCGTCTTGCAGGTCCAGAGAGACCATCCAATCTCCTGGACGAAGAGCCGACATTACTGAGGCGGACGTTTCCATGCGAAACTTCTTTTTCTGTACGAAGCGATTCAGAGCGCTTACGTCCAGAACTGGCCTCCACCCCCCCCCCCCGATGCCTTTGGTACTAGAAAAAGAAGGCGATTGTAAAATCCCGAGTGTGGATCCTGCACAAGTTCGATGGCCTCTTTTCCCACATTTGCTCCACCATTTGAAGGAGAGTCTTTCTCATTAACGGGTCTCTGTACCTCGCTGACAGTTCCGAGGCGTAGATGTTAGGGGAGGGCTGTCGTCGAAGGGGATTACATATCCCTTCTTCAGGACCGACACTGACCAAGGGTCGGCTCCCCTTTTTGCCCATACTCCTGCAAAGTTCAGGAGTCTGGCGCCCACTGGTGCTTGGAGGAGCAACAAGTCACTTGGATTTCTTGAAGGGCCTAAATGAAGACCTTCCTCTCTTTTCAGAGCTCTTCTTTCTGGCAGGGGGACGAGCCACTGCACCTCCACGAAAGGGCTGCTGAGGAGGACGAGAGTCCTTCTTAACCGTCGACACTACAGGGCGTCCTTTCTTGGACGTTTGCGTTAGTAGGTCTTGTGTCGCCTTCTCAGTTAGCGAGCGAGATATATCCTTCACTAACTGAGAAGGAAACAGATGATCCGATAGAGGGGCGAACAGTAAGGCAGTCCTCTGGCTCGGAGAACCCCTTTCGATAATAGGGATCCATAAACTAATCTCTTTTTCAGGAGACCAACACCAAAAGGGAAGCCACTTCACCCGAACCGTCCTGTACTGCCTTGTCCATGCAGGACAGGACGCTATGGAGAATTTCTGGGTTTTTCAGAAACTCCGGATCCTTAGATTTGTTGGCCAGAACTCCGAGTGACCATCCAGAAAATTGAACACCTCTAAAGTGACAAAAAGTCCCTTTAGAAAGTGGTTCAACTCTGAAGTGCTCCACATCGCTCTGACCGATCCTAAGGAGTGACGTCTAGAGGCCTCCACTAAATTGGAAAAGTCGGCATCTGCAGAGGCAGGTAGAGAAAGACCCATAGTCTCTCCTGTCCCATACCAAATACCTCTCTTTCCGTGCAATCTGGAAGGAGGCATGCAGAATACCGTCTTTCCTAACTCCTTCTTCTTGTCCATCCAAGAATCTAAAGAATGGAGTGCCTTCTTCATAGATATCGCCAGGGTTCATTTTTAAAAAGGCCGACGATTTTGCCGTAGCCGAGCTCGAAAAGAGCGAACGAGGAGAAGGAGGAGCCGCCAGACTAAGAGAATCTCCAAATTCTTGAAGTAATAATGAGGCTAAGACTTTATAACTAGAAAGTCCCTCATTAGCAGGTAGGTTCATCATCACAACTCGTCTAACCCTCGATCAGACGAAGGAGAAAGTTCACGTTTGGAGGGAGAGTCCTTCCAAGACCTCCTATGTTCTGAAGGAGAGGAGCTCCTATTTGGAGAAGAGTCATAACCTCCAGGAACGAGTCCCCGACTCTTGCCTCCTGGCTCTTGACTCTTGCCTCCTGACTCCTGCCTCCTGGCTCCTGACTCCTGCCTCCTGACTCCTGCCTCCTGACTCCGGACTCCTGCCTCCTGACTCCGGACTCCTGGCTCCTGCCTCCTGACTCCTGCCTCTTGGCTCCTGCCTCTTGGCTCCTGCCTCCTGCCTCTTGCCTCCTGGCTCTTGCCTCCTGGCTCCTGCCTCCTGCCTGGATGCCTCTACACTCCTGGCTCTGGGCTCCTGCCTCCTGGTTGACTCCTCACTCCTGGCTCTTGGCTCCTGCCTCCTGGGTGACTCCTCACTCCTGGCCGGTGCCAGACGTCTGATCGGTTCATCCAGGTTTCGTACCGGAAACCTCACCTCGAGTAGGAGTATCGATCCTGGAGGCAGATACCTCCATACGTCTGGAGGATCTTTTAATAGGAAGGGAAGTGTCTTTCCTTCTAGGAGGCTCCTTTGACAGGACTCCTACAAACGACGAAATCTGTTCCTGCATCGCCATCATGAACCTCTTTGTAGCCTCCTCTTTATCCTCTTCGGGAGGAGGGGAAGGAGGAGGGGAGGAGTCCATAGCCGCCATCCTCCTGCCTCCTTCTCACTCTGGTTGAAAGAATGGCTCTTTCTTGCCTTCTTCACTCCCGATGGAGACTCCTCAGGGAAGTTTTCAGGGCTCGAGTCAATAGTCGGAGCCTTCCAACTCCTCTTGAGAGGCCGAGATCGATCTGAATCTCTCCAATCACGTCTCGGTGATGAAGATCCCGACGACGAAAAACACTCCACGTAGGACGCTTTTACAATAGCGATCCGTTGGCAGTCTGGGGTGTGCACAGAAACCGCCGAAGGGACACCTGATCGGTGGGGATTCTCACAACCTCCTTTCGGCTTTCGACATTCCTTCTCCTCTGGGCATGTGAGCTTGGAAGAGGTCTAGACCTAGGAGCGTTGCTGAGCCGACCAGATGCCCCCTCCACTACACTGGGGACACTCATATCACTGTCCACTGAAAAATCACTAGCCTTACCTTGTATGGCAGCCATTTTGTTTTCCATCAACTTGAAGGCTGCTTTTAGATCCGCAAGTTCTTTTGCTGGATCTACAGGTTCTGCAATAGAAGGGGCTGCAATGGAAGGAGAAGTAGCAATACTTACCCTTGGGGAAGATCCCAAGCTTGGAATTAGTTCAGATCTAGAACTACTTAAAACTTCTATGAGAAGCCTTCCTCATCTCTTTCTCTCTCTAACTTTTAAATAATTAGTTAGATTCTTCCATTCGTTCTCACTCACGTTCTCACATTCCTTACAAGTATTAGTAAAAGAACCATTCATACTCCCTGCACCTCTGCATACCGTGTGAGGGTCTACCGAAGCTTTCGGCAACCTCACCTTACAGCTACATTTCACACAACGTCTCACAAACCATACCAGAGTCAGACATTATTAAAGAAAATTCCAAAATCAAGTCCACAAAACAGTCCACAAAAGCGTATGCCAATCCAACAATCCAGATACGTCACCAAAAGTCGGTCAAGAAGATCAATTGCCGGTGTAAAAAGAAAAAACCATCGAGAGGAACCAACAACAATGTTGATGGTCCGGGCGACAGAAGAATTCTGATTAGAAAACGGGGATGGTTCCTAGTCCTGCCACCCAGGGCAGGGCGGTAGATCACCTGACCTACCTGTAGCGTGTGCCGCGAAATTTGAAATTCTGTCGGAGACGACGGAGTCTATAGCTAAGTATATATCTGGCAGGGAAGTTGAATGTATATAAAATTTTCATTATCTCTCTTCAACTACTGAAACTACCAAACAGTATAATAACCATTCATTTCTATTCTTTATTCTATCTTTACCTAATGTTTTTTTTATTAAATGTATTGCATGAATAAGTTTTTCAATTTACAGCAACCTTTTACCAATAGAATACTTAAAGCACAAGGGGTAGATGCTGACCAATAGGAGAGCAGGACCTTATGGGGGGACTAGCATCAGGAACCAATGGGAGAGTGGGAGGATGGTGGCGAGTTTACTCAGTTGGCGGCGCGGGAGTTTTAAAATTGTTCTCGGTGGTCCAGGCGAATCTCGGGACTTTACAGCAACAACCTTTCGTATCTTGAAAACTTTTTGTATGTAGAGCAGTAAAATTTTTCGCATTGGCTTTCGTAACTTGGATTTTTCGTAAGTTGAGCCTTTCGTATCTCGAGGTACTACTGTAGTAATCATCAGCAAAGAACTACAGTGTTCTTGGACACCTCTTTCTTGGAACCTCCAGTGCTAACGAAGAGTCATCGATACCCAGGCTGGATGTGTCGAGCCTTCTTCAGATAGCACAATAGTGCTCTAATGGGACAAAGTAGCATCTCGTCTGGATCATCACCACAGTCACAAAGGGAGGGGATGGTAAAAGACTCGAATCTAGCATTAGGGACTGAAGGATTCCGAGTCTTTGCTAAGAAATCTCGGACGAAATAGAGTGTAACCGATCCCCATCCCCTTCAGTGTTTAACATCAAAAAAAGAAAGACCATGAAGTTCTCCAACTCTCTTCGCCGATGCCAGGGCAAGCAGAAAGAGGTCTTGAGCATCAGATCCCTGTCTGAGATTCTCAAAGGGGCTCGTATGGTGCACAAGTCAGGCTCTGGAACATGAGGTCACATCCCATAAAGGGGGCCTGAGATCCCTGTGAGCAAGACCTCTTGGATCTCCTCATAAGAAGTAATCTTTACCTCGAAAGAGGATGAGATATCAATACCTCTCAGCTTTAAGACTAGGCCTAGTGTGGTCCTATAGCCTTTCACAGCTGAAACTGAGAGGAGCTTCTCTCCGCAAAGGAAGACAAGGAAATTTGCAACCTGCTGAAGAGTGGCTCCATCCAGAGGAATACCCCATCTATGACACCAACCACAGAAAACAACCCACTTTCCCAGGTGTACTGCTGCAGAGGACTGTCTGAGGTATCCTGCCATCTCTGTTGCTGCTCAGTGGAAAAGCCTCTCGCTCACAAGAGATGGTGGATAACCTTCAGCTATGAAGACAGGGAAGAAATTGCCTGATGGTACCGTTCAACATGCGGTTGACACAGCAGGTTGTGCCACGAGGGAATCTCTCTCGGTGCCTCAGAGAGAAGAGCCAGAAGGTCGAGATACCAAATGGCCTCAGGCCATTTGGATGCCACAAAAATCACCTGATGACTCGAGGTGGTCGACACACTGTTGATCACCATACGAATAAAACAAAACAGGGGGAAGGCTTGTACCACGAGGTTGTCCCTCAGGTGCTGGAACGTGTCCTCTGCAGTGGCCAGGTCCAGTACAATGGAGCAGAAGGTCTCTGGCTTCCTGTTGTACCTGATGGCAAACAAGTCTATGACTGGATGCCCTGATGGGCTGAACAGCCTTTCTGTCACGTCCTGGTGAAGGGAATACTCTATTCCTATCACATGATTCTGGTGGCTGAGCTTGTCTGCCATCACATTCCTTTTGCCTGGAATGTATCTGGCTGACTACTCTACCAAGTGGGCTATGTCTCACTCATTCACCTGCAATGTCAACTGAAGAAGTTCGAGAGAAGTGAGCCCCCCCGTTGCTTGTTGACATATGCCACTACTGTGGTATTGTTGCTCATCAATACTACCAAGTGTCCCATCACACGATCCCAAAATTCTTTAGAGCCAGGAAGGCTGCTTTGAGCTCCAAGATATTGATGTGAAGGTGCTAGTCATGAAAGTCCCACACTCCTGCAGTCAGCAACTCCTCCAGGTGTGCGGCCCATCCCTCAGTCAATGCATCAGAGAACAGAAGCATGTCTGGAGGGGGAGTGCTAAGATCCAATTAAGAGGTTCCTGTCATCGAGCCACCAGTCCAAGTCCTCTCTCACCTCCTGCAAGTAGTAAATAATTATTGTTTTTTTGTTAAGTCAAAGTATATAACATAACAACAAATAAAATAGTAGTATGCATGTTATCGTTAACATAATAAATGATTCAAACATTTAAACTGAAGAAATATTCTTGACTTTCAGGGCAAACTTTCAATATTATAGGTAAAATTCTGTTAAGCAAAATCAGTAGTACTTTGAACAACATCTAATTGGGTGGAAGGGCATAGACCGCATACCCAATTTTTCTTCTTATTACACCTATAACAACATTTTCCAGTACAATAGTACCTCGAGATACGAAAGGCTCTACTTACGAAAAACTCGAGATACGAAAGCCAATGCGAAAAATTTTACTGCTCTACATACGAAAAGTTTTCAAGATACGAAAGGTTGTTGCTGTAAAGTCCCGAGATTCGCCTGGACCACCGAGAACAATTTTAAAACTCCCGCGCCGCCAACTGAGTAAACTCGCCACCATCCTCCCGCTCTCCCATTGGTTCCTGATGCTAGTCACCCCATAAGGTCCTGCTCTCCTATTGGTCATTATCTACCCCTTGTGCTTTAAGTATTCTATTGGTAAAAGGATGCTGTAAATTGAAAAACTTATTCATGCAATACATTTAATAAAAAAAAAACATTAGGTAAAGATAGAATAAATAATAGAAATGAATTGTTATTACGTATACTGTTTGGTAGTTTCAGTAGTTGAAGAAAGATAATGAAAATTTATGGCTTACTGTGTAAAGTGATTGCTTGTCGATCGTTCGATGCTCGTAAGTGCTGGATGTAAACAGACGTTTGGAAGCTTTTTTTTTTTTTTTTTTTTTTTTGTTTATTATAGTTAATGGTTACTTAATGATTATTTGAAATGAGTACATGCAATACATATAATAAAAAAAATTGTGAATTAGATATTATAAACTATAAAATAAATCAGACTGCCAACAAATACATATTTTTTAGAATTCTTCTTCTGTTTTATTATTACGTTACATATACGTATGTTTCATTATAGCTGTCAGTAACTCAGTATCTCCATTAGGTAAAGATAGAATAAAGAATAGAAATGAATGGTTATTATACTGTTTGGTAGTTTCATTAGTTGAAGAGAGATAGTACTAATGACAATTTATGGCTTACTGTGTCCTAGGAAAAATGATTGCTTGGCACTCGTTCGATACTCGTAAGATGGGTAAGAGCTGAATGTAAACAATCGATTGGAAGGTTTGTTTTTTGTTTGTTTTGTATTATAGTTAATGATCAATTAATAATTATTTGAAATGAGTACATACTGATTATTTACACATTTTATTGGCATGTTCTAAGCTTTTAGCTTCTTAAGTTTAGATGTCAAAATCATAGACTAGGCTACAGTAGCAACCGCTAACATAGGCTAGGCTTATTGCTAAGGGACATATGCTAAAGTCCTAATATATGCAGTAAAAATGGGGTTGAACATTACATGCAGTTGAATATTACTCAAGTATGTACAGTATTTTGCCTTTTTGGAGTCATATTTCTTCCGTCGGATCGGCGTTGTAACCCTAGAACATGTGTTTTAGGCCTGGAAATATAATTACTGGGGTGTTTTTGGAGGGCTTGGAACGGATTAGCCATTTTACATGTAAAATGTGTTCCAAGATACGAAAAACTCATAATACGAAGGCCGTCTCGGAACGGATTAATTTCGTATCTCGAGGTACCACTGTATTCATCTTGTATATGTATACCTATATGTATATGCAATGACATTTATAAAGGAAAAGGTCCATTGTTCATACGCGAACAAACCCTCGGTCTTAAAATAGGATCATTTCTAGTGCCCTAGGATCTGATCCCGGCGACTGAGTTTGTCTGCGACCACGTTCCGCTTCCCTGGGATATACCTGGCTGAGAGCTCTACTGAATTGCTGATTGCCCACTGGTGAAGCTTGACGGTCAAGGCATGAAGTTGCTGAGAAACCAGGCCTCCCTGTTTGTTCACGTAGGCTAATGACATGAGAACAACAGAGTGACCCTCTACCATCCCCTGAAACTCCTTCAGATCCAGGAAAGCCGCCTTCAACTCCAAGACGTTGATATGCTGCTGCTTGTCCTCCAAACCCCAAACGCCTGAAGCGATGAGGCCGCCTAAGTGCGCGCCCTAACCTGCGAGGGAGGTGCCCGAGAACCGAAGGAAGTCCGGAGGGAGAGAACGCAGAGGGACGCCCTTCAATAGATTCCGGTCGTCCAACCACCAATGAAGGTCTTCTCTCACTTCCAAAGACAGTGGAACCAAAAACAGGGGAGAGTCCCCTGCTGGAGACCAGAATTCCCCCAGTCTCCATTGCAGAGACCGGAGGTGAAGACGCCCATGAGGGACCAGCTTCTCCAGGGAAGATAGGACTCTCAGAAGAACCTGCCCATTGATGAGCGGACTGATGCGACTTTTACAGGTGTAAGGGGTAATGATGAGTTTACCTCCCCCATTACATTTGACAACGTCTCCTTACACTCACAACATCCACACTAAATTGCCTTTCGCAACACCCAAGGATGCTCAGATGCAGGCCCCCTGGATCTTGTTTGAGGACCATCATACACTCTTTCAGTTACATCGCCATTCACTTCTTCCAAACCACTTTCTTTCAAACTCCCATTATCTCCCTCACTACCATCCTCCCAAATTCCATTCACTACTTCAACGATGTCTTCTAACTCTGGTTCCAACATCTCCCCGATTTCGGCCACCAAACCACTCAGTTCATCCATACTTCTGTCAAACTCCTGCAAAGACTTAATCCATCATATCAACTACCTCCTCACTACTCAGTTTCCTTCTCACTGAAGTCTTATTTGTCCCTGTCAACTCAAACCCACATACACTACAAGTATCATTCATTCCCCCAAAGTCATCCGTAGCACACGCTTTATCAACCATTTGCACCCTACCACCAACCCCCTTAACATGCCGTTCACACTTCTTCCTTCCACTTCCTCTCTCCACACTCTCCTGTTTTCTTCCATACTCAACCAACACCAACTGTCGATCTCCAAGACCAACTTGTTCACCGACAGTCGGCTCATACTTATTCTCCCTCAAACCACTCACTCATTGCATTCTCCTGAACATACAGTGGTACTTCCCTCCACTTACGGAGCTGGTTATGGTGTGCCCTAACCTCATCCATTCCCCCACCTACTCGCAATTTCCCCAAAACATAACTCAACAAAAATCCCGTTAAAAAGCTACCCAACTCTCTTGCCCAAACTCACTTGTTATCCCCATACTTTGCCTCACAATACCTCTCATATTCCTTAAAAAAATCCCCTATGTCCCTACTAGTACCATATTCCTTGTATTGTGCACATCTAGGTATCTCTCTCATATATACAGCCTTTCGTACTTCCCGCTCACTCTCACTCTCACTTCCGCTACTTCCATTCTGATCCCTCTTAACTTCGTCCCAATACAGCGAATCAACTTTCCATACTAACATCCATGCTCCTGATTACGTCTTCTTACCCTTCTTTCTTTCCCACCTCCACTCACCGCTATCCAAAATCACCTCCGTTTCCCCAATGTTCATCCAGTCTCATCCTGTCCTGTCATCCTTATAGCTTTCTCCCATCGTACTCTCAGCCCCCTTTCTATTCTTGTCCTCAGGTTTATTCCCTGTTTTTTTTTCCTCATTATCCTATGTCCTCCTCTTTTTCCCCCTCTTTCCTTTACCTATCACAAACAGTCACCTTCGTCACTCGTAGTTTCATCCACTCGCTTTTCCACTGTATTTACCACTTCTGACCTATCACAAGACCTAGTAGGCCTACCTCCTACAGCTCCCTCTCCCATGAACCCCTTCATCATCTCCTGCACTGCATTCATTATCACTAAGAATTTTTCTTCCATTTTCTTAACCATTCTCTCTTCCGCTCCTTTCACTTCTTTCATTTCCACTTTTGCACTCCTTAGCATTCCTCTCATTTCCTCTAACTCGCTCTCAGCTCCTCACACTCTACCCTTAACCTCTCATTATCCACTTCCAATTGTCCTCTTACTTCCCTCTCCAACCTCAACTCCTCCTTCAGCCTCTCCACCTCAGACAATCCTTCCATCCCAAACTTTCTCACCACTCACACACACAGGCCTAGACCAATCGTCCTGCAGCTGCCACACCAGCAGTCCCTGTTCGGGCGCCAAAAAATAATGTGGCGGGATCACAAGCTTAGTAAAAACAAGTAAACCTCCCACAGTTACGTTAATCGTACCAGCTAACAAAATTTCCCACACTCACACTTTCCCCTTTAAGTTACCTTTAACCTGCAGGACAATTGGTTCAATGAAATACAAACACACAAAACACATACAGGTACTCACCTCTGGGTTCTGATACTCAGGGCTAGGCCGTGCTGTCCGCCGGATATAGACTATGGCTACGCTAGCGACACAACCACCACCGACAACCAAACACAACCCAACCACCTGAGACCCACAACCCACAACAACTCAATAGATGTTGTCAAATATAAACTATCATTACTCCTCCATAGCGCGCTACAGCCCGCAACTTCTCCAATCTTTGATCCGACAGGAAAACTCTTGCCACTGTCGTATCGATGACCATGCCCAGGTAGAGAATCCTTTGAGTGGGTACGAGGTTCGACTTTTCCTGGTTGACTAATATGTAGAGGTCCAGACAGCACCGAGGAAGACGATCCCTGTCTTGCAGCAGCTTCTCCCTGGAAACTGCCAAGACCAACCAATCGTCGAGGTACCTCAGCAAACGGATCCCCTGAGCATGGGCCCAACTTGACACGAGAGAGAAGACCCTTGTGAACACTTGAGGGGCTGTCGTCAGCCCGAAGCACAAGACTTTGAACTCGAAGATCTTGTCCGCCAGAGAGAAGCAAAGGAACTTCCTGGACGTGGGATGAACAGGGATTTGGAAGTATGCATCCCTCAAGTCTATGGACAGCATGAAGTTGCCTTCCCTCACGGCTGCCAACACCGAGCGCAGGGTCTCCATCTTGAACCGTGTCTTCCTGATGAAGCAATTCAAGGTGATAAGTCTATCACAGGCCTCCATCCTCCTGACGCCTTGGGCACCAAGAAAATGTGACTGTAAAACCCCGGGGACGGACGCACTACTTCCTCTATCGCATCATTGTCCAGCATTTTCTGCACTTCCTCCTGAAGAACCAAGAACTTCAGAGAATCTGGAGGATACGTCTTGCTGAGCTTTGGCTCGTCCGACAGAGGAGGAGAGAAGTCGAATGGTAACAGGTATCCCACCCGAAGGACATCTACCACCCACTTCTCTGCCCCGTAACTCTGCCACTTGGCCCAATGGCCAGCCAGGCAACCCCCCCACCCGTGGCGCAGGAGATGGAGAGGCGCCCAACCTACCGACGGCCCCCACGACCTCTGCCCCTGGAGCCTCTTCTTGGTTTAAAGGAATGAGAGCGAAAGGGGCGTTGATCTTGAGACTTGGGCTGTGTCGAATGGGAAGGCCCTGCCAAACTCGGGGCTGCGATGGTCCTACCAGGCGACGATCTTCTCGACTGCTGCTGGATTGGGGGAGGAGGAGGGGCTGGACATCTCCAAGGGTGGGACTCTGACTTAGACACGGCTTGGTGCACCAGTCGGTCCTTGGTGTCAGCCTGGCGTCGGTCTATCGCATTTTCGAGTTCTGTCCGAGGAAACAAGAATTGCAACTCCAACAGATCACCATTCCTCAAGGCCAGCAAAGACTCGGTGTCGAGCGACCTCTCCATCCTAGACAAAGCTGCGTCCCTCCTAACCAGAAGAAGATTAGCCCATAAATTGGCACTGAGGTGAGCCAAATAAGAAAACGCCTTGCCCCCGGACTGCAATAGACTGGCAAGTGAGGCGGCACTCACCAACCCTTCAGGGGACCTGTTAGAAGCTACCTTGGCAATCACCACAGACCAGAGGTCCAGCCAAGAAACCGTCTGCAACATGGAGGCCGCCGTAGATTCCAAAGCTAAGGCATCTTGCAGAGACAAGGACGGAGCCACTGACCTCACCTGTTCCAAAGTCAAACCCGGCTTCAGGTGGCGTGACAACAAAAACGCTGAGCTTGTGGCATAGTACTTCCTATGTCTGATGAGGTGAGGGTAGTAGTTTGGTAGAGCCTCTAGAGCGAAGTGAACCGTCCCAGTCAGAAACAGAGGCGTTAACCTCCCACCAAGGCTTCCAAGCAAGAAGGAGTGTAAGACGACCGAGCCTGAGTCCTACTTTCCAAACTGTTGAACCCACGAATGAGATCAACAACTTCCGAAAAGAAAGACAGAAACTCCCGCGTGTCTCCCTCCTCCTGCTCTAGCATCAGCAACCGACGACGAGAAGGATGTGTAGGCTCTTCTAATGCGCCTTCTTCACCAAAATTCACAAGAGGGTTAGCAGCCAAACAGTCCGAAACCCCTACTAACCTATCTGGGCTCGGTCCAAGCGTCAGCCTCCGAGACAGACCCACTGTAACACTAGGCACATCACTTACCTCAACAGGTGACTCCAGACGTCCATGAATGGCCACGGGCGTGGCGGCCGTACATGCGGGAGATGGGGGTGAAACTCCAGCACTCGAGGTTGACGGAGAATCCTTATAGTCGAATTCTTGGGAGCACCAGTTAGAGAGGCAGGCAAACACTCCCGGCTGCACCAGCTCCGTGCTCACCACCTTCGATCTCTTGACAGGTGCCTTCAGATCTTTAAGGCGACGAAAAGGCCTTGGAGAAGAAGGAGCACTAATATCACGTTTCACGACAGGGGAGGATGCAACACGCTCGCGATGGGCAAGGACGGAAGGGGGGGGGGGGGGGTTGCATGTTCGTATTCAGCGGCGAAGCAACCCCTGCAGAACACACACACTAACACTGCCCAAAACCACAGCACTCTCGGGAACACATACGCGTTGTTCCTCCTCGACGGCGAAGGAAGGGCAAGTCCTTAGCCTTCCAATGCTTGATACGCTGACAAGGCGTAGAGGGGGAAGAGGGAGAGGAAGACTGCACTAACTTCTTATGCACACTCTTTCTTGGAAGGCGGGGGCGAAGCAACGCGTTTCCTACCCGTCCTCCCAACCGATAAGGCAGCCAACTTCACATCCAATACAGAGTCCAGCCTCTGAAGCACCTGCCTGGCATATGAACCTCAGACTGATGTGCCAGAGAAGGCTCCGACAAGGAAGGGAGATGTTGCGAACTGGGCGGCAGTGATGACGTCGCGGCTAAGCGAGGCGGATCGGAGGAGGCGACTGGGAGATATGTCATCGATGAGAGTGACGTCACAAGCGGTGGTGACATCACGGCTTCCCCTCTGTGCGAGGGGGAAAGAGACGCCACTGGCAGAGGAATACACTCCGATACAAAGCGGCACTGAGTTTGGGGTTACGCCTTAAGGGTATCGACACCTCCTCTTCCTGGGAACTTTCCCTGCTAGTTAAGGGGTTTGAGCAGTAGAGTTCTCCTAGAGAGCTCAAGCCCCCAACGTGGGATGTATCCTTGGTGCTTAGAGCTTAACTAAGAGTCCATATGACCACTTGCGTCGCTCATTCTGACAGGAACCTGACGCTCAAAGCACGTTTCCTTCTGGCTTTGGCATCTTCCAAGAGGGTAGGAAAGCTCCACGGTCTGAGTTATGAGATGAAGCACACCAGGGGTTGGAAGTCAGTGTCCTTCGTATTTGTCCCGGAATTCGTGGCCAAGACCCAAAATCCCTCGGTGCATGATGACAGGTTCACTTAGTTTTCCATTCCATCACTGACTGACTTTTTTGTGGGTGGTGATGCTCAAGAGCTGTTGTGCCCTGTTTCGGGACCTGCATTGCTATCTTAAAAGAACTCGGCACCTTAGACCATGCTGCCGCAGACAAGAACTCGCCACCTTAGACCATGCTGCCACAGACTTTTTGTTAGTACAGGCCGTACAAAGAAAGAGGTGTCTAAGAATACTATCTCTTTTTGGATACGGGAAGCCATCAGACAGGCATACTTGACTCTTGATGATTCCACCACCACGTCTGCACAGGCTAGAGCACATGACGTTAGGGGTATTGGTCCCTCTCTGGCTTTCAAAAAGAACTTGGCTGTACATAGAGTGCTGAGCGCTGGTACTTGGTTACGCCAGTCCACATTCACCTCCTTCTATCTTAAGGATGTTGCCCACAGATCTATGGGCACTTTTCCCTGGGTCCTGTGGTGGCTGCCCAACAGTTGTGTAACTCATAGTTGCCCTTAACGGGGCACCTTTGTATCTTACCTAAGATGATTGTGTGGATGAGAGAATGAGTGAGTTGGCTGGTCTCCTTCTTTCTCTTGTACCTTTCCTTCTTCCTTCGGGCGGTTTAAGGAATAGACATGTCATTTGCTGGACTGGTCTGATACAGGGAGTGAGGTAGTCATACTGGTAGTGTGGTCGTGCAATATACATATCTTACCCACTATTTAGTAGCATAGGTTTCCGCTCCTGGACAGGAGGAGTCGAGAGTACTACAAACCCTAGTGTCTTGGTTTGTATTGGACAGTCAGTTTCTCTTTGGTTCCCTATACAATGGTTATCCCATATATCATTGTACGTCACTCATGTTCTGAGTGGCTAGATATTAATGTATCTAGCTTCTCAACGGGCTTCAGTCCCTCTCCATGAACTATTTCTTTTGAGAGCTGGACTGGCGGGTAGGCCCCCAGCTGGTCTAGGATGTCTTATACCTCCCTCCAAGTATGAGTCTGTCCTATTGTTAAGACCGAGGGTTTGTTCGCATATGAACAAATAACACATTTTTTAAGACAATTTGTATTTTTCATAGCTACAAACATGAGGTCTTAACGTTATACTGCCCACCTCTAGCCGCCCCTCTATTTGTCAAGTCATCCTGAGTTGGGAAAGACTGGCGTAGATAAGCGGTGGTTGACCACTCTTCCGCTCTTACACATGCGTTGCCAGATATCACAAGATTCCTTGCTTTCATCTGCTTTTTAACCGGATCCAGCTGGGTGCTATAAATTATCCTAACGTTAAGACCTCAGGTTTGTAGCTATGAAACATACAAGTTGTCTTAAAAAATTTGTCATGTTTTGGGAAAAATGACCACCCAAAAAAAAACTCTAGGTACAGGCCTGAGAAACTACCTTCCTTTTCTTAGGCCAAGAAGCCTTCGATGAGTGAGGTGAGGAGGTGGCAGATGACGACAATGATGAAGACGAAGACAACAACACCTTCCTACCTCTTCTTCGTCAGCTTCCACAGGAAAGACATCAGGGTCCCCCAAGGGGCAGCAGATGACTCAGCAGGTCCACGAGCCAGAGTAGGAGCAAGTACAGGAGGCGCCTCGTAGGTACAGCAGCGGGAACAGCAGGTGTGGTCACCTCTGAGGGGTGACAGAGGAGTAGTATCCACAGGTGTGGGTAGAGGTGCCACCCCAAACCCAGAAGGGGGTGGCACTGCAGATACAGGAGCCAGAAGGTGACAAGCTGGTAGATGTACCCTAGTCCTCATTGCCACAGTAGGGGACACATTGGTCGGATGGTGCAACCAAACCAGGTGGAGGGGCATATAATAAGCCTGCACAGAAGGCGACCCCACCAGACCCAGCGAAGCCCGCACCTGATCCAGACCTGACACCTCATCTGCATAAGAAAGTTGGGTTAATGAGAGGGATCACAGAGGAGTGTTGCTCTGATCCATAGCCTCCCCCTCTCCTTCCTCCCCCAACTCATCGGGAGAGGAAGCAGAAGCAGAGGCTTCCACCAAAGAGGAAGCAACAAGCAGGGAACGATTGCCAGGATCGGGATAGGAAGATAAAGGGTTAGCTACCACAGGAGTGGTGGGGGTCGTGTTACCCCCGACCACAGATTTAGGAGTCTTCCCATGATACCTTCTCCTGCCAGCAAACTTCCCCCACTGCCCCATGGATCAATCACAACACTCCATACAATGATCTAGGTTACACTCACCCCTTGACAAGATAAACAGAGAGCATGAGGATCAACATCAAGGGAATCACTGATTTAACTATACATACTTCTTACCCCGCACCCCTGGGCACTGCCTACTGGGGCCAGGATTCTTTAGTGGTTGTAATTCTTGGGTTAGCACTATACGTATATCTGTAAACACACACAACACAATACGTATACACACACATATATATATATTAAAAAAAAGGAAAATTCCCACAGGGATTGAAAACAAATCAGCTGAAACAGTTGAGTTGAGCGGTGATGAGCTCGTCTATCCACATCAACAGTCGAAAGCATATTGGAACATTTACATTCGGTCGCGAAAGACTCCCAATGACCGGACCGGTAGTTAACTAGCGAACTGCCTTGTTTTAGGATTTCAGTGCCCGTGTACAGGCTTTGCCTTGAGTAATTCCGATTATAAAGGAATAAGGGTTTGTATATTATGTAGGAAGAAATAGGCTAGTTAAACATATTCTCTATGCACAGTGTCTTGTTCAGGGATTCAGGGGGAGTAAAGCCTCTGTTGGCCAGGTCTTGGTCACGGCATTCTTCAATAGGCTAAGAGTAGGTTAGGTTAGGATGCACCTAGGTTGAAATGTTTTTGATCTGCCCCAACAGTGGAACTCTCCTGCACTTTTTCCCTTTCATTGGGTAAATTTCAGCTTTAATAATTGGCCCACTTGCAAGAAAGGCACATCTAGTTACCAACTTTTTGGGTATGCACAGTGAAACATAATATATAAAGGCAGTCAGTATCTTGGCAACAGCAAATATATCACAGATTTTAGTATGTTTTTGGCATTAAGCATAGGGTAAATGACTGAGCGGCGATATAATGGCCACCTCTAAAGGTACATGGCCACTTTCCAGAAAAAGTACTTGAATTCACTGCCATGAGCATCATTCAAGAGTTGTGACCCATCTAGGCAGCACATCAAGACCTCTTCACTCCTCTCGAACTAAGTGCTTTCTCCTAAATTACAAAATAATGGCATAATTCAAGCGCTTTTTAGGGAAGTGACTGTGTTCCGAGAGAGGTGGCCTCTACGTCGCCGCTCAGTCACTTAGCCTATGAGGGAGTTTTCAGAACAAAGCAAAAAGATACCAGGGTAAATGACCGAATGGTGACATAGTCTAGCGGCCACCTCTCTTAAAACACGGCCACTTCCCGAAAAAGTGCTTGAATTACCTATGCCATTATTCGAGAAGAACATAGAGGTCTCAGTGTTTTGCCAAGATGGGCTACAACTCTTGGCTTATGCTCATGGCGGCAAATTCAAGTACTTATTAGGGAAAATGGCCGCATTCCTGGATCGGTGGCCACTATGTCGCCATTCGGGCATTTACCCTAATTCTACAGAAGAGCACTGCAAGGTAATGTAGTGATAACATTTTTTTACTGAATAGCTAGTAGGTATTAGAAAATGGTGTAGCAGCATACTTACACTATCTGCTAACTCGGTACATGAGATAACATGAAAAGTTACCGAAACAATCAAAGGGATTTATATCTTTTAATTAGGTACCTATGTTTTCACGTTCATTCCCTATGGGTTGGTACTTAACACGCAGCCCTACAGAGCTTTTCTGCAGAATCAGCCTCCCCAATAATATTCCAGTCAAGTTTGTTTGTTTGTTTGTATGGTGTTCTTACGTAACATGGAACCAGTGGTTATTCAGCAACAGGAAACACAAATCTCTCACACCTCAATGGAATGCCCGAGAATCGAACTCGTGGCAAGCGAGGTGGTACGCCAAACCATACTGACCACGGCACTGAGGCGCATTCCAGTCAAGTAAAATAGCTAGCTGATACAATTTCATTTTTCATCCTGTTTTGACAATTAAGTAGTACCTTATACTATACTCCCTTTTTTTCCGTCTGTCCATCCGCCAGCAGTGGTCGCACATGGCAACACTGCGTCCCTTGCTTAAATGGTTACGTTATGTCTAAATTTTAGGTAAATAAAAGGATATCTGGGTGTCCATTTGCAACTGGAAAGTGTTTTAATAATTTACTGTATGCGAATTACACCATTAATATTCGAAATAGGATATTATATACCCTAAAGCCCGAAACGCAGTGTTGCCATGCGCAAACACCATAGGCGGATGGACAGATGGAAAAAAACAGAGTATAGGTAGGTACCCTAAGTTTCTGGAAGATTAACATTGCACCTACTAGGTATACTAGCTAGACTAGAAGGTTAAGTTAGAAGGTATCTTTGGTGCTGCCAAGCTAGTACTACCACTTACAATAATTTCAAATTTAAATTACTACTAGGCTAGCTATAGGCTAGATAGTAGATTCACATCAACTGTACATTTGATGTCTAGCTAAGCCAGTTCCTTACGACGCTCCTGATTGGCTGTTGATAAGCCACTCACAGGGCTGGAAACTCTCAGTCTCTCTCGAGACTTCACATAGGCAGGATGTACCTACCTACCTATGTTCCACCTCTCCTAAGGAATGTCTTTCAAAAGTCTCTCAGGAAAGATGGAATCAACAGCCAATCAGGGGTGTCGTAAGGGAATGGCGTAGACATCAGATGCACAATATATGGTAACTACCCCTAATCACTACCTAGCAAATAGGTAGTACACTAAACACCTCAATCAGAACAAGGATTGTCAACCAAACCACCATTTAGGCTGCTACCTACTACCTATCTAGGTAGGTAGGTAGGTACCTAGTAGGTAGCAACAAGTGTCTTGCGGTTCAGGTGCCAATCGCGATAGGTGCCAAAGTTGTACAAAATAATTTAACATTACCTTCAGATACTAATCAGACACTGTCCATTAATGATCACTAACAATGAACGCACTTTTCACAACTCACAGATCAACAAAAGCTTCACAACACAATGCAGTGCTGGGTGGCGGTGTTGACATACTTCAGCATTCGAATTTTGTGCTCAGTTTTCCTCATTCGTGAGTCGGGGAGGGGGGGGGGGAATGGGGTTTGTTATCGGGATTCGGGAGGGATGGGGGTTTGTTATTGTAAACAAAGTAGTTTACTGCTTGTTAGCGCCGTTAAAAAAATGTCATTATCAAATCTCCTGACATATTTAAGTTGCTTCTTATTTTCCTCAGTTATTCGTGAGAAAATCATAACAACGAATGCTGTGGGTGTCTCCCTGAAGACAGCCTATTTAATTTCAAATAAAAAAGATGACTGTAGAAATAAAAGAAATTGGAGAAAAAAATTGAATTAAGATATGTAGGTTTAAACAATCAAGTAGCATCTTTCTCAGTTGGAGCTGAAATATTACTTGAGTCACTGAATATAAATATACAGTTAAACCACCAATAATTAAACTATTTCCGCCTCGGACTATGAATAAAATTTTAAAATTAACACTCACTTAAGATATTCCCCTAAAAGTTACTTGCATGCCCCAGAACATCAACGACAACATATAATAAAACATGAAAACCGAAAAGGCCCACATCAAGCATAAAAATAAATAAATAAATGATAATAATAATATCTGAAATATCTAAAAAAAAAACCAGTGAAGACGATTGGCTCAATTGAGAGTGCATAGGAAGAAGGACTGATTAAAGTTGACGAAGACCCAGAAATATACAGAGACAGGAGAATGACAAACAGAACAGAGGAATGGCACAACAAACCTTTTCTTCTCAACTACTCGGGTGGAATATTATCCTTTTGAATTATTATTATTATTATTATTATTATTATTATTATTATTATTATTATTATTATTATTATTGGTAGTAGTAGTAGTATTTGCTAGAAGATGACCTTCATTAATACAGGTTTTATTGAAAATAATGCAAAAAAAAATAGCCATTATTTTCAATAAAACCTGTATTATTATTTCTCACTGAATATCCTAGGCTTATTTGTAGCCCATTTTCCCAACTCGCTATTCCTTATTTAACATTCACCCTGCTTGTTGTTATACACAATGGTTGATTAAAGCCCCCACTTTCACTTCCACTTAGTACTAGAGGAGGCTCCTCCTCCTCAGCTCACTCTTTTTGTTCCGTTTTGCTGGAGAGCTGCTGCTGTGATGCGCGTCAAAGCATTGCGTGTACTTGTGTGCTTGGTTGTGGTTATATGTCTGTCTGTCTGAGTGAGCGCGTGTATGTGTGTGTGTGGGTAAGTTTGTACTAATAATGGCATCTAGCTGTGTATCTGAATGTGTATGTATATGGGTGTGTACATACTTTGTATATCTATGTACATATATATATATATATATATATATATATATATATATATATATATATATAGTATATATATATATATATATATATATATATATATATATATATATATATAGATATATCTATATCTATATATATAGATATATATATATATATATATATATATATATATATATATATATATCGATATATATATAGATATATATATATGAGTATATATCTATATATATATATATATAGATATATATATATATATATCTATCTATCTATATATATATATATATATATATATATATATATATATATATATATATATATATATCTATAGATATATCTATATATATATATATAGATATATATTATATATATTATATATATATATATTATATTGTTACGTTTATTGAACGCCTCGCCTTCCCAGCAGTTTTTTATTAATTGTAGTTATAAAAGAAGCAGCCATGCCTTCTCCTAAAGCAACTGATTTTGGGGAGAGAGCACGTCGTAGGAAGGACTTTCTGGTCTGACGGAAGCTTATGGTAAGAGAGGCCAGTCACAAGAGTAGCTAGGCCTCGAGATGGATTTTAGGGACTTCTACAATAAGACCTATTTTCCTTCCCAATTTGCTGGCGGTGTTTATCACTTTCAGGCAGTGCCCGAGGCGGTGTATGGAAGCCCCAAGTAATTCGAGAGAACCAGGATCTCTCTCAGTCGTGACCTAGGACGGATGTCCAGCCAGCCAGCCTCCCACACTTAGCCTAACGGCGTACTGGCGCGCCCGAGCCCCAGACCTGAGACCAAAGCCAGGCCGCATTTCTACAAAGATCCACTGAACATGGCATCCAGGTACGTCTAAAGTGTAAACTCCAAACCAGCACCTTTTACTACCATACGACTCTTGCTAATTTCATTTTCAAGTCTCACCTTTATCCCTCCTACATCAAAAGCCCTTTGTCCTCATCGGGCCACGTGCTCCCCCTTGTGACTTGTTAAAGACTAAGTCTTCAGTGCATACCTCAGTGAACCATTAGGATTCCTTTGCCCCAGTGTTAGAGAACTGAATAAGCGTAACTTGTGCAAGAAATCCTTTTCCTTTTATCTTGGCCAATCTGGGATCTTTTCCAGATTCCCTGAGTCACGGGTCAAGTCTGTCCGCCCGCAAGTGTTGCATTACTGCAAGATTATGAAACCAGCTTTTACGAATTCCATTTTGAGCTAGCTATCATCCACTTGAGAGATATTATAAGTCCACGTGGGGACCAGTAGCATTTACTTAACCTTGGCTGTTAAGCAGCCTCTTGTAATAAATTAGCTGTAAAGTAATTAGCTGGTTTTCTGGCGACCTTTCCTCTAGAGTAAATGTTCACTTTAATCCTTTCTTACGTAAGTTCAAACAATTCACTATTTTTCCCTCAATTATTCATGTTTACGTATTGGAGTCCTTTCAAGGCCGGGCTCATACGTAACAATGGCGACCTTGCCAGGATCGAATCTGGGCTTGCTTAAAAAAAGCTTGTAAATCGCGTTATCCCTTGTAAAACTTAAAATGTAAATGTTTTTACAAAAGCGCAAATCAACACACACTTGCAGCGGAAGACACACACTGGCTCACGGTAAGGTATACCATTCATATAATATGATTATTTTATAACAAATGTTAGCTTAAGGTACATTTAAGTATTTTTATTATGAAGTGTTTTAAATAAGTGTTAAGTGAGAAATATTATTGTATTGTAACGGCCAGAGCGCTGAGCAAATTCTGTTATTTTGTAAATCGCATTGTCTTCGCCTGACGAGACACTAACACGTGTGCAGATAGATGCCAGAAAGTACTAGATCAAACTAGGAAGTGCTTTGCCAGGGTTTATTGTTGTGTTAGAAAGCCTAGCTAGTTAGGAGTGTTCTACTAATAGTTATGGCAAAAGAAGTGTACAATTCTTTTGTCTGTGATAGGTTAGAGGAATTCAATTTAACGTAGGTTTCATTCCAAGTGTTGGTAACCGCTCAAGCTGGCCAGCTTTGGTAAGCTTCGCGCGTGCGCTTTCCCAGCCAACGTTCCGTCTCACAAAGTGGCAGGCATGTTTTTTATCCCTTTAAGCATTATCTCAACGATTTAAGCAAAGTAACGTAAGTCTTGAAAGTTTAACATAAATAATATTAATCTCGGTACTAGTATCTATCGTTCTGCCAGAGAAATTAACGTAATTCGCCTTGAATAAGAAATTAGAATTTCGTGTTGTAAATCGCCTCCGTGTTTACAGAGAATCAGCTGTTTGAACGACACGCTGCCCAACCCGCTCACACATTTCACCTAGCATCACTCACTCGCTCGCTGAGCGAAAGTTTCATTCCACTTCAGACTAAAC
The DNA here is from genome assembly GCF_015104395.2 of Macrobrachium nipponense. Classification (NCBI taxonomy): domain Eukaryota; kingdom Metazoa; phylum Arthropoda; class Malacostraca; order Decapoda; family Palaemonidae; genus Macrobrachium; species Macrobrachium nipponense. The sequence goes on along the minus strand of NC_061095.1, from coordinate 29,112,170 downwards.
GTAACCTCTTTTACAAATGTTTGCTAACACCGTTTAAAATCCATACCGTCATTTTCACTTGTCACAGGGACCTAGTATCCTTACGTAAAGTTAACGTAAATCTTAAAAGTAAAGTAAATTACAAGAATTGTTAACGTAAAACGCGTCTTTGTGAAATTCATGTTGAAACGCAAATCATTTCATATAAGCGCAAGCCGCTACCATTAACGTAAACATTGTTCACTGCGAGCGCGTTATCATTTTCATAAAACGTATCCCAAAGCAATTCTTTCATTAAACGTTAACGTAAGTAAATAATTTAACGCAACTGCGTCATATTAAAACTAAAAGTCTTAGTTCAATTAAATACAAGGGAGTTCATTCATATATCATTTTCACCCTCTCCGAGAGAGAGAGAGAGAGAGAGAGAGAACCAGAACCCATTATTCACGAAGCCAAGAGTACTACGTCCATTTCTTACACGCATGCAGAATTAACATTATTTTAGTCTCTTGTGTCTTTCCTTTACACTGAGCGTGATACGTACGCGCCTGTGTCCATTGCAGTTTGCAAGCATTTATTTAATTTACCGTACTTCAGCGAGGGACTGAGCATTTTCAATTTCCCATTACCTTTCGTTGCCCGAGTGGTCTTTTCTAATTTTTTCACAAAAGACTTGCGTATACCGCAAGCACAATTCGCACAGTGTGCCACGCAAATTCATTACTTCCAGACAAGGAAGTCGTTACCAGTTTAGGACTGGCCCCCACCAGTGCACATCAGGTCTTACCATTTTACAGTGCCACTAATTCGTGACACTGTCCATCGACTGGCTGCTGAAGTACTCCCACCTTTTACTTACTCTCCTCCACCATTACATTCTGCCACGAGCAGTGCCATTTCATTTCAGTATACTTGAGTATACTGCATTTTGTGTCGTCCGACGGGACACACCAGCACGCTACCAGTGCACAAGGAACTCCTCCTCATAAGTGCCGTGCACCTGTACAGGCCGTACAGGTAGCCCTTAACCTGCGTGTCCGTCCTACGGAACGCCCTATTCATTAGTGTGTCCATGTACGAGGATCAGTGATCCTTCGGACCACTCCACAAGGGAACGCCTCCCGAAAAGTGCGGCAATACCAGCCCTAAGTGCTGTCAAACCTGCGTGTCCGTCCTTACGGAACGCCCAATCCATTAGTGAATCCGCTATCCCGGATCACCCAACCAAGGGGAACGCCTCCCGAAGTGCCACAATACCAGCACTACTAGTGCTGCCCAAGGAACGCTTCCATAAGTGCCATTGCACCCGTATTGGACCTACAGGTTGCCCATTCCAGCGTCTCCCAAGTGAGGAACGCCCTTAAGTGTGACGTACGCCGCACACTATTTGATTTTCTGCCTCATCAGAAGGTGCCATTCCAGAAGTGCCACCAACTTACGGGACACTTCCCAAGTGCCACAGAGCACCCAGTCTTTTAAGACCTTTCATTACCTATTTCAGAACACATTTCCAAGTGAGTACCACATTACGTAGTGGGCACTCCCATTCCACCCAGTACCTTCCTGGCCATTATTTTCAACTCTGTCCGAGCCCCTACTGCAGCCAAAAGAAATGGCTTCTGCTGCCCAACCATATATATCCATAGAGCTGGAGAGGCTCCAGACACTCATGGCTCTGGGCACGAACGCCGGTTACACTGGGCAGGAACTCACCCTGTGGGTGAAGGGGCGGATGGACGATCTGCTCCTGCAAGAGAGAGTCGCCAGAGAAGAAGGGAGGAAGGCAAGGGAAGAAGAGAGAAAGCATGAGCTAGCTCTCAAGGAGAAGGAGCTTGAGGTGGAGAAGGCAAGACAGGTGAACGCCGAAGCCCTAGCCATGCAGCCAGCTCCCAGCCCCACACCTACGGTGTCATCCAGTCCTATTGCCAGCATTAACGCTCTCATCCCGAAGTGGACTAAGGATGAGCCCGAGGCATGGCTGGAAGAAGTGGAAGCCCTATTCGAGAACTACCCTACCACTGAGATAGAGAGGGCCGCCCTGCTTGCCAAGCACCTGGATGGCAAGGCTAAGACTGCCCTCCACTCACTGGATCAGGGTCAGCGAGGGGACCTGGTGGAAGTTCGCCGGGTCATTACGAAGGCCTATGAGATCATCCCGGAGAGGTGGAGGCAGCGTTTCCGAGGTCAGGCCAAGGAAGTTGGTTGGGCCTGGGGAGATTACTCCTACCACAAAATCCAAGCCGGAAAGCACTGGCTCGAGGCCATGTCGTGCACCGAGTTCCAGGACCTGTTTTAACAGGATCATGCTGGAAGACCTCTACCAGTGTGTACCTGGGCCACTCGCAGTGGACCTTAACGACAAGCAACCCAGACACTTGCGGAAGCTTGTCGCCTGGCTGACGACTGGGAGACTTTCAACCCCTCTCACAGCACCGACCCACCGACGCATAGTGCCACCCGGTCCTCTCTCTGGATCCGCACGGCCAAAAGGACGCCCACCAAGGACACCCACGGCTTGCAACGTTTGCAAGAAAGTGGGTCACCTCGCAGCAGAGTGCCGCCTCAAGAGCGCTGCGAACCACAAACCTCCTCAGAACCCTCCTAGGCAACCGAATGGTACCTCAGCCTCCTCTCAAGACCAGTCAGATGCCTTACGGAGACCGCCCAGAGAGGGGCGCCTGCAGAGCCTGTGGGGCTACAGGGCACTACTCCCCTGGATATCGGGTGCCCCAAGCATGTGCCTTCGACCAGGCACGTCCACCTGATCAGTGCCACAACCTCTCGGCCGTTATGCCCGAGTCCAGGTCTCACCCTGAGCGGGTGTTGGACCCCTTCCGGTCACAGTGGCCCCCCTGGATGGGCTCTACCCTTACCTGTGACTCTGCCAGTTACGGTAGATACCGGCTCCGATCTGTGTCTCATAGACAGGACCAGTGCCAGCCAGTGCCACAGTCGACGAGCACATCAGGTGGGCCATGACTTGGGTCGAAGGGCAGTCCAAGACCCATCCCACAGTCGTCCTGCAGATCACCACTCCTTGGTGCACCAAACCTCACCGCCTAGGTGTAGTGCATACAATTCGGCATGGAGTAGGTTTCCTATTGGGACGGGACCTCCTCTGGGGATGTCCCTCCCCCACACCACTCCAAGGCCAAGCTACCTCTCCACATCAAATCACGGCCAGAGAGGACTCTTCACCTGTGCCAGAGCACACTGCCAGCCTTGGTGACTCCACAGATTCGTAATCTGTGGGGCCATCTGGCCTTACCGTCCAATGTCCACAGAAGAAGTTCTCGAACCAGTTCTGCCGAGACTGTGGCCGCAAGGGTCACATATCTGCAACTATGGAGGGTGCGCGAATTACAATATTCCTGCCATCGCAATGGCAGTTACCAATCCTTCGTTACTAGGACCCCCAGCTCAGGGTCCTATAACCGTCGCACCCCTCCAAGGTCATTATCCACCAAGCCATGTCAGAGCCTTTGATGACTCCGGCGCTCAATCTCCCTGATATGGGAAGTATCAAATCCCTGAGGGCTACCGTCGATAGACGGCAACTGATCACGATTGAAAGCATCAATCATAGTAAGATGATCCTTCCCCACCGTCCGAATTGAGAGTCGCACGACCTCACCTTACCAAGGTATGTACACTTGCAGTTGCAAGTTACCTTCCAGGAGGTTACGACCTCCTCCTAGGGCATGACCTGAAGTCTCCCATTACCAAGGGCCCGCTGAGAGGTATTGCACCTCCGGTACCCGTTACATGTCCAGTCGACCTCCACACTCTGCCAGTGCCACTGGGCAGTGCCAAGCTCCGTCCAGCCTGGACGTAGAGCCACCACCAAACTTGACCTCTGCGCCTGGCCCCGAGCTAGCGCCAGCGCCTAACCTAATCAAGGATCCTCCTACAGGAGATCCTCCAACAGGCATGGAGCTTACCGCAGCTCATGGCCAATCTCCAGCCCATCATTCTTCTTCCCCTTACCACTGTCGCCCGAGGATGAACCTCCGGCAGACCCAACATTCTCACCTCCTCTAGACAACCAGGAACTGCCCGACCAGGAGTCAGCCCGGAGTCTTACCCTTACGACGACTGTCGCAGCAGCCGAAGTTAGGGCCTCCCCTGCAGTAGGTTCCACCTCTACGACGGTTGCTGCAGAGACCGAAGTAGGGTGTTCTCCTGAAATCCCTCAGGCTACCGCTGCCTCTGCTCCTGACGGTGTTTCTGGCCTTACCCCAGAGTCTGTGCCTCCGTCTACTCCTAGGACTGGTATAGCCAGGTCCTGGAGGAATAAGAAGAAGAAGAAGGGACATAACAAATCATTAACACACTAACCAAAGAGCCACATGCTCTCCTTGACACTGTGCCCAGGGTACAGTTGTCACATTCATTTGCAGAGTGATCCTGGCACCTACCCAGAGAAGGTAGCCAGCCTGATCTCTGCCAGTAAAACTAACCCTCTAACCCCTAGAATTGGTAATACTAACCCTCATTTAAATATAATTACCTCATTACATTTCCATCCTGGTATTCTACTAACCACTCATCATCCTCACGCATCATTACCTCATCTAATGTATTTTAACAATTCGGTCGCCGAACCGCTGCTGTGCGTACCACACTCTGGAATGATTGCGTCCCCAATTAACTGTATTGAGTAGGTTAGGCTAAGGATTTAGTACCAGGGCATTAGGGTAGTAGAAGAAAGAATTTTCAAGTAACCTTATCTAGGGGTAGAGTAGATTGTCGTCACAGACAACCCGTAGTTATTACTTAGGCTAGAATACATTACTCCATTAAGTTAGTACCGTACACTTAGCATCTCCGCCTATAAGTTAGGTAGGCCACTGTAGTTAGCTGTATCGCTGCTCTAAAAACTTCAAGTTAGAGTAAGAGAACTGGGTAGTCGAGACGTTCAACTTATTTAAGCCAAGGCCTTCACGCCCGAAAGGGAGTGAATGCCTTCTTAACAGGGGGAGCTGCTACGTTTATTGAACGCCTCGCCTTCCCAGCAGTTTTTTATTAATTGTAGTTATAAAAGAAGCAGCCATGCCTTCTCCTAAAGCAACTGATTTTGGGGAGAGAGCACGTCGTAGGAAGGACTTTCCGGTCTGATGGAAGCTTATGGTAAGAGAGGCCAGTCACAAGAGTAGCTAGGCCTCGAGATGGATTTTAGGGACTTCTACAATAAGACCTATTTTCCTTCCCAATTTGCTGGCGGTGTTTATCACTTTCAGGCAGTGCCCGAGGCGGTGTATGGAAGCCCCAAGTAATTCCGAGAGAACCAGGATCTCTCTCAGTCGTGACCTAGGACGGATGTCCAGCCAGCCAGCCTCCCACACTTAAGCCTAACGGCGTACTGGCGCGCCCGAGCCCCAGACCTGAGACAAAGCCAGGCCGCATTTCTACAAAGATCCACTGAACATGGCATCCAGGTACGTCTAAAGTGTAAACTCCAAACCAGCACCTTTTACTACCATACGACT